>NW_026264853.1:288177-343402 GCF_000817695.3 Arachis duranensis
TAATATAAAATAATTTTGTATATATATATTCAATTATATTATTTAACATCATGTCATTAAAATTATTATCTTTTATATTAATTACATAAATAATTATCTAAAATAATAAATATAATTAAATTTTTGTGTAAAAAATTTTATGTTCTCATTGCATTAAAATTAACTTATTAATTTGTTTTGGTGACTCAATTAACTTATTAAATAAAAATAACCTTAATGTATAAGAAATATTATTGTGAAAATTTATCCTGGGTCAGTTGCTCCACCGAAATAAACATAACCTTAATTCCAGCCATATGATCCGTATCATCACCATTTGTGTGCACAACTCCAAAACAATGTTATCCAAATAAAAAATGTTAACTAGAATCGTCCACTAATATATTTGTGTATAAATATATATTTAATTTATTTTATTATTAATATATAATTATATTTTAACATATATTTTATATTGATAACTAATTTTAATAACTGATTTTAGTGTACACGTAACATAATGGTATCCAAATTAACTATAGCATATATTGTATATAAAGCATAAATAAATAAAAGTTTAATTATTTTATTGGTTCCTATAGTTTTATTAAATTTGTAATTAAATTCTTATATTTTTTTCTTTTAATTAAGTTCCTATATTACTTTTAATTTTATAAGTAGATCATTTTCAGTATAAAAAATATTAAAATTAATTAAATATTTTTTTACAAATTAAATGTATTTATAATTAAAAATCTAATTAGATTTTTTACCAAATATATGTTAGGAGAAATATTTGTTAATTTTAATGGTTTTGACATGTAAATGACCTAATTACAAAATTAAAAGCAGTATAAAGACCTAATTAAAAAAAATAAGAATTTAATTAAAAATTTAGTAAAATTATACAACTGAATAATTAAACCATAAATAAATGTCCTAATTACTTTTAATTTCTTTGTTCTTCACCATAACATTAAATAATGAGAATCACTCAAATAAAGATGTTTAAAACGTCTTTTTTTTAAAGATGTTTTATAGTAATTATAATATAGTATATATAATCGATTAAACCGTGTTATTTTTGTCAAAATTAGGCCAGATAAATTAATTTAATCGAAAAGATGGTGGGACTAAAATTTAGAATTATAAAAATTAATATTTATAATAGGAGTATTTTAGTCATTTTTTATAATAGGAGTATTGTAATTATTTTTTATAAAAAAATATTAATTTAGACTATTTTAAGATTTGATTCACTATTTTTTTGTCAAATTAATTTGTTTGACCTAATTTTGACAAAAATAATACAATTTAATCAATTATATGTATTAAATTTTAATTACTAAAAAATATCTTTAAAAAAAGAAATTTTATACGCCTTTTTCTAAATAGCTACTTGAATAATACCCATTAAATAATACTCATTTTGCTTCTTTTCGCAGGGTGCAAGTTGTTCTCAATTCAGGCAAGCCAGATTTATTACCCATAATATAAATGCGTTTTAAAATAAATAAAAGAAACTATTATTTACTTATATATTCTTTTTAAAAATTATTTACATTCTTCTCTTTTATTTTTATCACATTTTTTATAACGTACCTCGTTGTCAATAACAATAAGATATGTATATTTTTATTTCATTAATAAATAAAATAAGTAATAAAAAATTAATTTTTTTTATAAAACATATATTGATAAATAATATATTTTATTTATTCATTTATAAAAAAATCCTATAAATGCCATAAGTGATATTTCTGTTCCTCCAAGATGTAGACAGTTTTGGAGTATAGAAATAAAAGTGTGGATTCTATAATTTTTCTGTAGATCTCACATATTTTTTTTAATGAATTTAACCTCTCTTAATATATGTTTTAAGAGCATATATGTATTAAAATAAAATATCAATTGAAAGTTTTATAAAAAAAATGAAAATAATTATCTTTTGAATATATTTATTGAAAAATTAAAATTACTAATAATAATTTTAATTAATGTATATTTTTAGAACACATGAGCTAAATCTTTTTTATTCATAATTATTTATACATTTATTTCTACAATTTATAATTGTCTACATCAGTTTTAAAGGAGTAGAATAACATTTCTTCTTTTAGAGACGGAAATATATATAACGCAGAATAATAACGTACACATGCATGAAGTGAAATGTGCATGAGAGGCACATGGTGCTCGTTCAAGTTCACTTTTTTCACACAGGTAAGACAATGTAGTGTGCAAGCGTGTAACCAAAAGGACATGATCACATGGATTTGGATGAGAGAGATTGTAAAGTGAGAAAATTATTATGGGTTAATTACAGCTTTAATTTTTTGGATTTGTAATTTCTATTGCAATGTTAACCGGTTAACCCCTTTTCATACGTTCACTTTACAACTTCAAATTAACTCTACTTTTATAGAACATACAGGCAGGGACGGACATACGGGGCGAGTGGAGGACTCAGCCCCAACTTTTTTTAAAAAAAAATAATAGTAGTAAATTATTAAGTATAATTTAATTATTTAAAAAATTTATTTAATATTTAGTCTAGTATAAATAAGGATAAAATATATTTTTTGTTTTTGAAGTTTAACAAAAATTTTAAAAATATTTTTAAATTTTATTTTGTTTTAATTTTGTCCCAAAAATTTTTGATTTGTATCAAAAATATATCTTTGACGGCTAATTTTTCAAAAAATTTAAGACCGATTGAACAACAATTTCATAAGAACAACCTCTCAACACACGCAAATCAAACATAATTTTCATGCATTATTGTTAGATTGGTCTTAAATTTTTTAAAAATTTAGTCGTCAAAGATATATTTGATACAAATTGAAAACTTTTGGGACAAAATTAAAACAAAATAAAGCGTAGAAGTATTTTTGAAACTTTTGTCAAACTTCATGAACAAAAAGTATACTTTATCCTATAAATAATAGTCTAGTCCAACCTAAATATTAATGATTTCTAATATCTAAAAAGTAAGTAACAATATTAAAAAAATATTAAAAAGATATTATTACTAATATTTTTTAATTAAATAACATTTTTTAAATCCCACAAAGTATATTTTTTTTCTTGTGATCGTCTTTTTTTATTCTTTTGGTATTAATTCTCTCTGTTTCAACTACTATAACTGAAAGATCTTTTTTAGCTATGAATATTGTAAAGAATTACTCAGAAATTCTATTATCAATGAATTTTATAATGCCAAGAATCGACTACTTCATTAGTAAAAAGTATATACATATTTTTTCACTTTAAAATATATTCTCTATCGATATATTTTTGTAATATATCTTATATTATATAATTTTTTGTATAATTTTTTAATATTATATATGTCATTGCCTCCTATAATAATATTTCTGAATCCGTCCCTACATACAGGAAGGTAGAGCACTGCCAACAGTAGAAGGCACCATAAACAATTCTTAAACTTGCAAGCAGTAGAAATTAATCTTATCAATTTCTGATGAAGTGATGATTGTTATGTACAAGAAGATCACAACAGCAAAGATAAACGAACTAGAATAAAACTAGCATAATGAAGGGATCAAGTCATTTCAGCAATTATGGACTTCACTATACTTTTTATGCACATAACAATATACACTACCATACACTACATACAGGACTAAGGATATTTCCAGAAGATACACATTCAGGAAAGAAAATTACTCCGTAATTATCAAGAGTTTAAATACCATGCAATATACACTACTTTACAAAGAGCGCCCAAGAGTGGAATAAAGTAGACTAAGGATAAAAGGAGCAAAGATTCTATATATACGCCTGAGACATAACAATAAATTTTTAGAAAATAAAATAGAAGAAAAAGGGAGAGGAACATCACTCAATCTTCTCTAGTACTTGCAACCTGGTTTTCCGCTTCCAACCTTTCATAGAGGCGACCAGGTTGACCAGTCCAACAATCTGGCTTTTACTATATACCTGCAAAGGATGGAATTCTTTATTAAAGTTCGTGTGAGAACTTTTAATGAAGCCACATAAATGGAATGTCCTTACCGGGTGTGCATGTGCCCATTGCACATATTCTTTATCAGGAAGGTAGTAAGCCTGGTTTGGAAGTGAAAGTGTAGATGTCCGTAAGAAAATTATATTTTGGCTGCCCCATAATGGAAGCGTCAAACAAGAAATATGTGACATTATCAAATAGTAAATGATAGGCGAAAGGAAATTTATTTTGACCTTATGACCAAGAGTATTTTGTATATGAAAACGCAAGTGGAGTGTGTAATGTTACCAGGTTGATGAGATCCTTATTATTGGTTCCTTTCTTCCTTACCTTGATATAAGTTTCAACCATTTGTAGCTTGGACTTCACATTCAACGACAAAAGATGTTGTAGCCCATTGATTAAAACCTGAAAGGAGAGCAAAAAAAATCCTAATATAACATAGGGCAACTGAAAGCTACAACTACGACGGGAAGAAGGATTTATCAATATATTGGTTTTGACGTTTTGTCTGCAATTAAGACTTACTCCATAACAATAGATTTGATTGACACTAAGATGTAGAAAAAATTTGTTGTCTTAAAAGCTCAAACTTTGAAAGTATTTCAGACATTGGTAAATTTTTCAATAAAAAAAATTACATAATATTCAACAGTGAAATAGGATCAAATTACGATATATCGCAGGGCCACAATTATTAGTCCATGTTGACTTGAAATTCAATTTGTTCAAAGCACTAAAAAGATATTAAGATAGGTGAATACTATGCAACTTAAAAATTTGGTGTTTAAATGCTAAAAAAAATTATATTTAATTTAAAAGTATAAAAATTAGTAAATTTTAAATATTTAAAATTTATTATAAAAAATAAATTAAACAAAAATTAAACACCAAATAATACACATCTTAAAATTGACCTTAAACATGTCTGAAAAATAATTAACCTGCAGATCTAATGACATTAGAGCTCGTCCTTCATCACTACATCTCTTCACCCGTGAAAGTCCTTCGACAAGCGTTTCTGCTAGGATTTCAAGTCCATAGTCCAATAGTTTGTCTTGAATCTACACATTCAAAGATCACGTTTATACTTGAAAGACTAGAGTAATTACTTTGGTTTTTTGGTTTCAAAAATTAAACAATAGTATGAAATTGTAACCGATATTTACTAATTTTTGCTTTGGGTTATCAGAACTTGTAACTGAATTATATGTATACATGTATATGTCATATGCAACATCGAGCAAGAGCAATACCTCTTTACGAATTCCACCATGAGCAAGTCGTGCTGCATAATGCTTAAATTCCCCCAGCAATAAATCAACATACCTATAACAACAATTTAAATCAGAACTTCATGCAGAATGCAGCTCATTTATTATTAAATATAATAAAATCGGAAAGAAGTTGCAGCTATATGTTCTCTTTAAATAGTATACATTTTTTATGGGAGTAGATCTTCTCCAGTGAAAAAAAAACTGGATAGTATTCAGTGTTTAATCTAACCATTGATTGTTCTCTCTCTTATTTATTTTTGGTCCCACTTATAGAATCAAAGGTGAGAGATCACACTGCATTTTGTCTAATGTTAAAAAAACTGGAGAGGATCCATTTCTCATTTTTTACCTATATAGTTGTTGTTTCATAGCACCAAGAGAGCTAAATATTAAGTTGAAAAAGTATAGATAATTAATAACATTTTTGAACAATGTGTAAACAATGTGAATTATAGGGTTAAAAGAGTAAATTTAATGAGTAGCATTAAATTAGGGTGTAATATACTTGTATTTGATTGGTGGTTGTTCATGTTGTTCAAGATAATCATTGTTCCCCTAACACTCTCCTATTAAGTTATACCACGTCGTCTCAGACACAAAGGCCAAGATGAACAATGAGGTAAAATACTGTAGGAACTAATATCAGGTATGGATAAAGTAATAGAAAATGCTAGTGATTTTCTAGGATTAAGGCAATACCAAAAAAGATATCACACTCCTCTCGGTGTGTGTATTATTTACTGATACTGAGAAACATGTATACTGCTGAATATTCGAGAGACTTAACCCTTTCCTAGGCTAGTTTTATTGCCATTGAATATATATTAAGATGATCCAGAAATACAAACCCATTATGCTCTAGACCTAGCTCTTTCACTTCCCATTTAGAATTGGCGATGCGTTCGACGTACCTGTAAAATGTCGACAAAAAATATAGAAATTTGTAACTTTAAAAAAACCAAAACTATATAATAATAAATTTCTAAAGTCATACAATATATAAATTGAAAGTTCTCAATGGTGAAGAGACCAAATTAATTAGGACCAGTGGGTATTTTAAGGAAACACAAGAACCACAATCTGCATTGAACACCAAACACAAGCCTTTGCTAAGAGAATTCTGTGCTCTTTAAACATCACAGAAGATTGCCATTGTGCATATGGTGTGTTTTGCACTTTGGCTGTGTTCTTGTTACTATCTCTTGGATAATAAGATTTCTAAACTGAGTAGGGCTAAACTGATTCGATATGAGTAGGAGTCATTTTAGTAATTTTAGCATTGTGGTATTGTCCCCTTCCTAATCTGACTTACGATTAAGAGACTTTCTAGTCAAACATTATAAGGATATCATTTTTCTTAAGGACGCAACTTATAAGCTAAATTCCTTAGGTGCTTGAATTGCTTTCTCTAATAATAATATAACCAGTTTATTAATTTTTAATCACCTCATCCTTTGTTTTCTCAAAAAATAGCAAAAGTCGTGTTTATTGGAGAACAACACCACATATATCCAAAGAACATCAAATTGATCCTTTTATTAAACAATAGTTTAAGCATCATATAACTTTTCTCTTCAACTGATATTTCTAACAGACTGACCCACATTGTTATCATGGAGATTAATTTGAAACTTAAGAAATATTGTTTGATTCATAGCCACAGCCAAGAGTTCAAGTCATATTTACCCATTAACATGAAGAAGGAGTCTTGCTGTTGTCCTATGAACATGCTCTATAAGATCTGGAACAGCATCCACCTAAGGAAATCCTTAGATATCATTATCATATATATTGAGCAATTTTATATTAAGTATTAAAGGATGAATCAACTAGAGTTAAACAGGTAGATAAAATAAAAATCCTAACGATCCAATCCAAGCATGCTTTTTGGCTGGAAGTAGAGACCTCAGTAAATATGTTAAGTGTGCCTTAAAATTTAAGGCTTCAACAAAAGTATTTTAATTTAGTCTAATCTCTCAGACCTCAGGGATGATATTCCACATACCAGATGCACATAGAAATCCTCAAGTACAGTTGTATTACTCTGCAAAAGCATTGATCGGAGATGAGCTCTGGATCTATTCAGTGTCCGAGCAACAAGAGACAGAGCGTCAACAGCTACACACCTTTCCTGCGACATAATAATCTAGTTGAAGAACTAGATTATTTATATGATACAAAATGATGAACTCAAATGCATACCGTGAGACCCAATGAATTCCCTGAAGAATGACCAAAATTCATGCCAGGAGGACTTGTAGGGGTCAACTCTGCATGTACAAATGGTGAACCTAGAGACGTGGGTGATGACTGGGGTTTCATCATCCACATGTCACAGTCTTGCTTTATTCTGGACAAGGCTGTCTTCAGCCGATCTGCAAGTCCCAGTTATATTCAACCACTAGAAATGAATAAATACAGGATTCTTCTATTGCCAATGTTTGAGAATGTAATACCCTACTGACTATATCACTTACGATTATGAGAACAGGGTGAACTTTTTCCACTTGAACTACTATTCAGCTGACCAAAAGTTTCATATATAAAATGGAAAAAAATCTCAAAGGACTGGCATATTCCCTGCAGCAGTATACTGAATCAGGAAAAAGAATTCAGAGGAAAAATTAAAACCATAATGATGGCTTATATTTGAAAATAGCAAATCTTGGCAGCGGTCCCGGCCTTTGGGCCCCAAGAAAGGGTAAACAAGTGCTTTGACGGTAGAATAGAGCTTACCTTAAAGAATTCAACATTTATTACTTCTATTTTCTGCATAAGCCTTGCATATTTATCCATACACCTAACATGTTTAAAGCATCAAATAACTCAATAAACCCATTCAAAAAGTGGCAGAGACAAAATATAGTACATGATAATAGCTGATTTTGTTCATGCAAAACGGAAAACAACTCACCTTAGCAAACATAGCGAAGATCCGGTGTGTGCTGTATTCTCATCATCATTACAATGGGAAGCATAACCTCTTTTAAGATTCAGTTTTGAAATTCGACTAGGTAGTTGGCTGTCTTCATCAATAAAGTCAGCAAGAAGATCCTCATTTTCATCTTCAGAAACAGAATCATCACCCTTCATTTGCACTGAATCATTTTTCTTAGGCTGGACTTTATCACCCCCGAAGTTGTTTCTTGAGCCCCCATCAATAATATCACCATGAATCATTCCATTGGGTTGGGAGTAACCATGACCTTCTTTAGGGGTTGATGATGTTAGCAAAAATGGGTTTCCCCTTCTAATCCAATCAGAAAACCCACTTTTCCTAGCTCTACTGTGTGTGAAGTTTACTGATTTATCCAAATCAATTGCACTGGTATTAGTTGATTTGGTATTAGTTAAAGAAATCAATGGTGCACCATCACCAGTAAGTCCAGCAAAACTGACAAGTTGCACTGTATCTGGAGGTAATTTTAACCAAGAATCTTTCTCCAAAACCACTTTAAGTGCCTAAAAATAGTAACAAACCTACAAAATTAATCATTATGTATGATTTTGGATTGCATATAGAGCCATGATTTGCAGATCTCAAACTAGTACCTAGTACTTATCTCTAATATCATACAAGGCTCAAAGGAAATCGCAATTAACCACTATGATAAGAAACAATTACGAAGAAGGAGAAGCGCTTAGTTCACTTACATGTACATTTTGTTTATGAAAAGTTATAAAATAGTTTTCACAGACAAGCTTCAACTTCTGCCTGAATTCAACTGCTTCAATTCCACAAAAGGCTTCCCCAGCCAATATGAAGACAGTGAGGTCTTCATAATTTTTCAGGAACTGATGAATACTAGCAGAAGCAGCAGCAGAAGAAGAAATCAATACTGACACACGACTAGTAGTAAGATGCCATAGATTCTTGCATCCTCTTTGAAGAGTTTGTGAAACAAATGCTGTTGCATCTTTGCGAAGATGATACCATGGGGAATCAATGCTTGATTCTATGTTGTCCTCCTTTCTAGAAGCCTCAGCAACTGGATCATGAGAACCACTTGATGGTGAACCATCATTTACATTATTTTCAGCTAGTGAGGTAACTGTTGCAGATTCCTCCCTATAAGACGAGCCACACATTACATCCCCAGGACTGAACACAGAATTGTTGCTGGCTCTTACATCTGAAACAACTTCCTGAGCCTCACCTGGACTGCTGGAAATGTCATTGTTGCACGTATTTGAAGTTTGGTCTACTGAATCCTGCAGGTAAAATTGACCAAACGTAATTAGAATGAATAGCATATATCAAAAAACTAAATTCTTGTTATACTGCACTCAGCGTGAATAGCTTTATTCCTAGTCTTAAGATTAGATGCATATTGGTGTTTAAATTCTAGTTATACATGTAATCTACCATTGAGTAGTACTTTGCTCGACCAAATGCAAATCAAACCTAGGTTTCCTCGAACTTCCTTATGATTGGGTTTCATTTCATAAGTAACATGTTCCTTTTATGCAGTAGCTATATGGGCATCAAATGGAACATATTCTGATTATAAAGAATTGAGGAATACTCTCGAACCATTTACAGGAAACTATTTTATAAAAGAGCTATTGAGCTTTTACTGAAAATTTTAAAATTTCCCCCCTGGTAGTGTCAAATAGTATAATTGATGCGCAAAGGCAATCCTACCTAATATGTATAAGACGTTATTGTCACTTTAATAGGGACATAAAGATTGAACTCCTAACTGCTTGGGTCATAGATGCTTTAATTCAATGTAAATAAATGATAACACACACACACACACGAAAAAAAAGAGCATCGGCTGCTGATAGGAGGCCAAGAATAAATACTGACCTAATTCCAGCCTATATGAATATATGTAAGCAGAGAAGAAAGTAATATCTCGTTAGAAGAAACCCAAGTTTACCTTTCTTTCTAGCTGAAAATCCATAATTTCGTGGTATGAACACATAATTTCAAATAGAATAGCCAATGTTCTTAATAAGCACTGTCTAAACTTAGATTCAGGTATGTGAAGGCATAGATCGCTGTAAGTGAGCCTGGAATCAAATAACATTCATGAAGCACAACAAAAGTATTGTAATTGGTGACTACAAGATGGTAACTAAGCATGTGAAGGGAATTGAAAAGTACCTACTATTTTGTGAAGGAAACTCTTCCTCCTGCAAGAGAGACCAACATTATAATTAAACAAGTTCTCTGCCAATTTGGATGAAGGGAAAAGAAATTATAATCCTTTAAATCAAGCAGTAAAAACTTGTGCTTATCCATCTCTTTCAACAATACCGATTTCCGTTGTTTTCTTTTCACTCATTAAGAATATATTGTACTCTTAAGACTCATGAATCAGACTGCAATGTCACGGATTATTTACTGCAATTAACTGATAATAACATATACAAGAAACAGAGAGAATCAGGTAGACAGATCTTTAGCTAGTCGCTAACAAGAAAAGTTAAATAATTCAGAATTAAAATACATCAGGAGCCTCTTAGAGTTGCTTAACCCATCCATCCCAAAATATCACAAGCTAGTACCCATATTGCCCCTATCCCAAAAGGGAAAACAATAAATCATGTTTCCTGTTTTACTTTTGCCTTCGTAAAATTTCTAAAACAGAAAACATTAAAACTGAAAACACAAACCAAACAGGTAGAAACCCAGATGATCCTACAGAGGAAGTCAGGAAGAACATATTGTCATACCTCTTGCACAATAAATTTTAACACAGAGTTGGTTTCTGAAATAACTTCTTGCATGAAGAAACTTTGTATCTTTTCAGCAAGGCCAGTTGTATCTCCCATTAATGCATATGCATCGATTACCTGTATCAACTCAGCTTGTATTACATTCCGATTTGATAATATACCAGTAGTCCAATAGAAAATCTCAGCATACACAGCACATCCATTGGGGTCAAATGTTGATAGCGGTTTGTTATATATAAACGAGCCATGTTCTGACTTTAAATTGAACCAGAGATAGATATTATTGTCATAATGAAAACATGCTAATAAAAACATGCGTGAGCAAACATGTGATGATGAAACAAACAGATGTTTTTCAGAATGTCTTGCTAAATGAACCTGGGTAAGTCATAAAAACACGTTTTGGCAACCAATTCTTTTTTGAAAATATGATAATGTGATGATAGTTTATTTAGTCAAAGCTAGTCCAAATTAGAAGAACCTATTGGCGCGTGATTGACTACAGTAGTTCAACTGTATATGGATTTATGTTACAAAACTAACGTTCAACCTCCATACATAATTTTTAATGTTGCCAAATTTGCCATTGAAGGAAAAGTACAACAAAGCAAGTCCAAAGGCTCATCACAAAACTGTCTGCTTGCTACTAGCTCCATGAAAATAGAACAACAATCAATTTCCTGCGAAAGGAAATAAAAATACAAAACATAAAATCTGCACACTCACTGTTATATAACCATCTTGCTTGAACTCCTGGCATATTTCCAATAAAAGACCATCCAGCTTCTGTAGAGTTATTCCTAGCCAAACCTAAGTAATCATATGATTGAGGAAATCAAGCAGTTAAACATATCTTATATTGTCATCGGGGATTTGTGTTTTGACACAAGTGCAAAAGAATGGATTTTATTACATAAGTTACTCGGATGTAAAGAAAATATTAGAAGACAGCTGTATTCGTAAATAGTAATTTGTTATTCACCTCCACACCCTGACTCATCTCTTGTATTACTGAGAGCTCTGACAAGCTATCTAAGACTTGCAAATACTCAGAAAACACTTGAAATGCCTGCATAATTATCAATGTAAAAAAATTGTACGTTTTGGAACCTAGGTTTCATTCAAAATAAACAGCAAAAACAAATAGAACGCCATACACAGCAGCAAAACAAATAGAGAAGAACACCTTGCAGTAACTCCCTTCCTCAACGAGGGATTCAAGTGTTGATTTCATAACAAATGCACGATGAAGTTCAGTCAAGATTGGAAGCAGGTCCTGTGAATGTAGAAGCACGTATCATAAAGTTACTGCCAAATATCATTCAAAGTTTACACGATCATGAAGAAAGGGAAATCAAATCACAATGACACAAGAAAAAATTGGTAGCGTTTGGCGCTTATCTATGGAGAGCGAGAGAGAGAGAGAGAGACCAGAAGAGCTTGTTTCTTTTTTGAATAAGAATTCACAATCAGATCCCTTGAAACCTCATTGACAGATGATGTCAAGTGTCTTCTTCCATTCTAAAAAAAAAAAAAACTATTAAAAATAATCCAGTGAACCATAAAAATCTTGTAACAGTAGGAGTTGTCAAAAACCTTCTGAAGCTTATATTACCATGCTGATGACATTAGCAATCCTCAAGTCTCTTTCTAATTCCCTGACCAAATTCATCCCCTTCACTGGCCAAAAGTAAATATATGAACCTTTGGTAAACTAAATGAAATGAGTCAAATGACCCATAAAAGGCAGCTAGAAGGTTCCATATACAGAGCTTCCCAAATTTCTAAATAAACTTGGAACAAAGGGGTTCACTATTTTAGTATAACGTATTATTGTATTCTTCCAATATAGTGATTTATGAATATAGAACCATGAACTGTAGTTTTGGATTAGCAAATGGGTAATCACAATAATTGGAAACCATGAATTTTGATAGTAAAGAAGAGGTGGATGCTAAAGGCATAACATTATCTACTAGCACAAAATAGTTGGTGAGAACTAATCCTTGAACTTACCCATTACTTCATGATGCTCCATAACATGACGTGATAAATGCTCCGCTACTCTATCCAATTGTGTCAATCTAAGGGCAGCCTACATTAAAAATCACAGACTAAGGCATCTTATCAAAAGAGTTGATGCTGTGCACCAGAATTGATATTGCATACTATCATCAACTGTGGGTTTAAGAAGGACTGTTCAAAGTAGAAGTAATACAAAGGAGTGATTTCCTCAAAACAGTTAGAATGCATTCCACAAACAGTAAGTGTCAGTAGGAGGAACTATACCTGTTTTTCAAAATATATCTTCTCGTTTTCGTTTGCTGAAAGATGCTCCAAAACATGCCTAACTGGATCAAAGTCCTGCAGCAAGATATATTTATCAGAATTTTCTAGGATTTGCCAAGAATTCATTCACCTTACTAAAACAGTGATGAAATCCATATAATTTGTGTTCATTTCTATTAAAAATGAGAAGAAACTATTTGAAATGCTTGCATGTGGATGCAAGGAAGTACTGAGAAACTTAATATTTATTTACTTACAAGTTACAGACGTCGTTCATCTTCTTCTAATAATTATTAAGTATGTAAATAGATGTAAGTAAAAGCATAGCAATTTTAAATTTAAAATGCTCTACGTCCCTTCAACAGAAAGGAGGATGCAAGAAAATATCAGCACACAATCAAAACTAAAGAGACGCCATCACATAGCACCTCTTCATAGAATCCATCCTCCAGTTCCTCCACCACTTGATCATGAGGTCTTCTCCCATATATGGAACTCAACTCCTCGGAACTCGTTGAAAGACTATACCTCTGGTGAGGAGGCAATCTTGCAATAGCACGAGCAATTGCAGCTGCCGCAGCAGCTCGAGCAGGAATCTGCAGAACAACAAAGATTCATTTCACATTCATTAAAAGCACGAGCTAAAACTCCAAGTCGCACGGAGCAACAAATCAGAATATCAGATCACCGAAAATCATATAATCCGAAACTCGAAACGAACACGTCTCTAAAACGATTGAAAAACTCGCATCAATCGGACACATCACAAACAATGCATAACAGATTCAAACACGTTGTCTTAGCTAAACCGTAAAACAACAATCAACGATTCAACTCCATGGATTCAGATAGGAATTAACTGAAACTAGAAATGGCGCATTTGAATCTTCTTTCATTTTTATTTACCTCGGGGCGATCGGAGAGGGGAAGCAGCTGGCTGCGCGATGTGGTGGATATGACGGAGTTCAAGATCCTCTCTCCAACCTTGGACAAATCCATTGATGACGATGGTGCTAGTCCTTCCTGGAATAACGAGAAAGGAAGCAATAAGAAAACCCTAGAGGTCACGCTCAATTCGCCATTGGAGTGGTTGAAGATAAATAACGGATTTCCGAGAACGCTTTCAAATGGAAGAAACATCTATTTATACTCTCTCTTTGGCGCGCGCGATCGAGCGGGAGGCTCAACTCCAGTCACCTCGACTGACAGGTAACAGTTTCATTATTGATTTCAATTCAGAGTGAAGCTATGCAATTAGATCTGATTAGTGAGTGTTAATTAATTAATTTTGATTTGGTTGGAGGGTAATTGAAATTAGAGAATGAAAATTTTTTAAGCTGCAGTTCACGTTAGTTAGGATCGTCTCTTCTCTGCTCTGCTCTGCATGAAACAATACCGAAATTGATTATTGGTTACGATGTATCATGCATACAACATACAAGTCCCTTGCATAGAAATACAAATTGTGACGGTTAAACCAGCATAAAAAATTTGTTTAATTAGCAGAGTGCCACATCATCGATTTTGTACTTGTACTATTCTTATATAAGATATTTTATTGATTATTTAACTTTAACTTCACGGACATTGAAATTAAATAATTTTTTTATTCAAATATAATACTTTAAAATTTAAAGATCAAAATGAGATTACGCCTAAACGTAAGAATCAATTTAATAATTTATCCAAAATTAAATATGGAATTACATCAATAACATTTTTAGAATAATACTACATATTCAAATGTTTTTGACAATAGATAGTATTACTCTAAATCTTATTATTTAACTTAGTTAAACTTGATTTACAAAAAGATTTGGATATATAATATTATTCATATTTTTAATATAATTATATTAATTGTACATTAAAATAAATTATTAAAATTAGTCACTAATATAAAATATATATTAAAATACAAAATATACATTAAAAATAAGGTAAAGGTTTAATTACTCTGTTGATCCCTATAGTTTTGTGAAATTTTCAATTAGGTTCCTATATTTTTTTTCTTTTAATTGGGTTCCTATACTAATTTTTTTTTTTCAATTAGGTCTCTTTTGGTAGTAATTGGCTTAATTGTATAAGGACCCTACTAAAAAAAATTGGTGTAGGGACTTAAATAAAAGGAAAAAAAAAGTGTAGGGACTCAATTGAAAAAAAATTGGTGCAGGGACCCAATTAAAAAGAAAAAAAAGTATAAAGACTTAGTTAAAAATTTCGCAAAACTATAGGGACCAACAGAACAATTAAACCTAATAAACAACATATATATTTATAATGGCTGATTGTAGTGAACAAATATTATTTTTTATCAAAATATAAAGACGGTTTGGAGAAAATAAAATTGGAGATTCAATTTTAATTTAAAAATATTTTAAATTTTTTAAAAAATTTCAAAAACAAAAATTAAAAAGTTTGATTTTAATTTAAAAATATTTTAAATTTTGTTTAATTTATGAAAATAAAAAAAAGAGAATCTAATTTAATTTATTTTTTAAGATAAATCAAAAAGTTTGATTTTTAATTTTTTAAAAATTAATATATCATGTAAATTGATGGATATAATTTTTGCGCTCCATTATTTTCTCAAAAAAAATTAAAAACACTAATTTTTATATGACACATTCAAATGAAGATGTAAACATTTTTTATTAAAGATATTTATGTTAAAAGTATAATTTATTTGTTTAGTCACATCTAAAAAAAATATAATATTTTTTATAACATATAAAAAAGTTAAATTTTACAATTCACCAAATAATAATAATAAAACATCTTCACATATAAATAATTATAAAATCTTTATAGTAAGATCCACCTTTCTATATACTACATTTATGAATATGGTACAACTGAATCATCCTCTATTATCATACACACATGGACCATATTTAAAATAAAAATTGTCTACTATCTCTTTCCATCTATTTCACCACTAAGGCATATATTATTTGGAGTGATGTTAGGTAACTAAAGAATAATTATAATATAAAAATGTCACATAAAATTTTTTATTTTTTTGATAAATAAGTAATATATATCTTTTTATTACTTATCCTTTTTATCATTTATTATTTTGCTGTATGTTTGAAGTCATTAATGTTCTTTATAAAATCAATTTCAATTTCTCTCAAATCAAATTCCTAACATTTCTCAATCATATTATTATCCATTAAAATGCAATAATTCTCTACAAAAAATATGAAAATTAAATTAAAAATTTTTAACAACTTCTACTATATAATTTATATTTTACATATAGACTATTAAAAATAAAAAATAAAATATAAATATAAATATTATGATCTATTAGTGCACATATGAGATAATTTGAAAAATACAATAAGACATATAGTTTAAAATTTGATAATATTAATTATAAAAATTTATTAATTATAGACATCATAGGTATGAAATTATGAATATTATGAGTAAAAATTATGGATGTTATTAACATTAAATAATTGATGTTATGTGTATAAATTTATGGATGTTATGAGTAAATTTATCAATTGAATAAATTAATTTAAAAATTTGATATTTTTTTAAATTCAATTATGATAAAATTTTAAAACATCTGTGTTAACTTTATAGTTACTTATATGCAATAACTGAAAAATGATATGTGTATGGGCATGCTACACATCCATGTAACCATATAATCAAGTTGGCCCAAGTCCAAATAGAGTCACGCGCATTAATAACAAGTGAAAACATGCGCTCGAAAATCCTTCATTACTTCGCACTCATTATGAAAAAACGTTACTTCTTACTCAACACGAAACTGTTCCTTTTCTTTAAATCTCTCTCAAAATCACTCAAACTTCAGTCACGTTCTCTGCGAAAACCACGACTGGAGAAGAATCACGAGAAGATTTGGCAAGGAACAACCATAAACAAACAAAAACAGCAACAGAGATTTGCCTTCCTCCTCCTCCTCATTCTCCTCCTTTTTTTCTGCGTTCCTTCTTCTTCACGTGTTTTCTCCTTATGTTCATTCTTTTGTTGTTATTGCTGCTGTATTTTTTTGTCTTTTCCTCTTTCTCTCCCTAGTGAAGAAGCAGTAGAAGGTGAGGAGGAAGAGTTTTAAATTGTGCAGAACAGAAATAAACTGAAATGGCCAACTCCACTGAACCGAACATCATTCATGTACTAAATAAAATGTCATAAACATTTAATCATAAAAGAAAAATATTTCTACATGCACAAGGACTCAATTGAGCACACTAACAATCAAGTAAATCAAAATGAGCAACTCCACTTAATTGAGCAACATTCATGTGCTGAATAAAACATTATAAACATTCAATCATCAAGAATAGCATTTTTTCATGCAAAAAAAGTCAACTGAATACATAATAATCAAGTGAACTGAAATGACCAACACCACTAAACCAAACAACAATCATGTGCTGAATAAAATGTGATAAACATTCAATCAGTAAGAAAAATATTTCTGGATGCACAAGGACTCAACTGAATACATTAACAATCAAGTGAATCAAAATGAACAACTCTACTTAATTGAGCAAAATGTTGGTGTTGTTGGTGATGATTATAACGAAAGAAGAAGGAGGAGGAGGAGAAGAAGAATATGCGTGCGCGAAGAAGAAGAAGCAGAAGAAGAAGAACCTACGTGCGCGAATTTGAAAGAAGAAGGAGGAGGATGAAGAGGAGGAAAAATACTATTCTTGTTGATTGAAAGTTGATCACCTCATTCAATTGATTTGAAGTTGAATCATTCATTGTTTTCATTCAGAAGTGTAGATCAAAGAAGAAAACAAAGAAGAAGAAGAACGACGGAACTTATTACGTTGAATTCAATGCAGATCAATAATAAAGAATGCGAGCTAAGAAGAAAAATGCGAATAGAGGAGAACGACGAATTTTATTAGGTTGAAGAAGAAGAAGAACGAAAATGCGAGAAGAGAACAAGGTTTACGTCATATGAGACGCGTGTATAACAAATCCGTAAGGAAATTGGGGAGGCACGTCTGATTGAAGTTACTTGGATAGTTTGGATGAAAAAATTATATGGATGTAAAGCTTTAAGTGTCATAATATAATATTATTATAATTAATTTTAAGTTATAAAATATTTAAATTTTATCCCATTTAACCTACTTATATATCATACGACTATTATCATTATTACATAATGTTATAGTTCGTAATTCGCCTATAAAAAATATTTACACCAACAAATAAAGAGGAGTTTATCTATTTTAAAAAAAATTCTATTAGATAATTAGGTATAAAATAAAAATATTTATTATATTTTTAAAACAAATTTATGACAAAAATAATCTTATTACTTTTACTATTTATAGTTTTTTTTTAGTTTTTGTAATACTTTACATATAATTATTGTTACAATGGGTAACCAGAGATAGGTGGGTTGGACTTGTTAGATTGGCTCAATCGCTTGAAGGAGGGGACCCTCTGACTGGATTCACGTCTGGGCGCCTCCGTCCGACTTGTGTGTGTATGAGTGAATAGAGGGTGTTACCTGCAAAGATACTCCGATGCCTAAGTCAGCAAGTGTCTAAGCAAGTTTTTAGAGAGTATTGGAACTTTCTTTGATACCTAAGGGGTGTCAGTGTATTTATAGTGGTGAACCAATAACCACCGTTGAAGTAGTTCCACCTTTTAAGGAAGATAACCGTCTCTTTATCTTAGAGAAGTTGAGATATGACTCCTGGAAGTGAGTTGAGAGATTTTAGGGGCAATTACTTATTTAAATGGGTGTTATCTGCCAGCTAATCTTTACTTCCGACTTCCTTATAGCAAGTCGTGGTTAGATCCGACTTATTGAGAGAAGGTCGGTGTCGAATGGGGGCCAATTATTGGATTGGGCCTTTAGTTAATTCGGACCTGGGTCTTAGTGTTGGGGTAGGGTATGAACAGTGCCCCTATTCGAGTATAATCTATTTCCTTTAAGAGTTGGACTCGAGTATTTTAACTCAGGCTTGTAACCGACATGATGAGAAACCGATGAGATTCAAAATTTCTCAACAGTCGTGTCTAATCAAACGTCGCGTCCGTTAGGAGTTTGCGTATTTACACGCGGGAAGCAGTTACATTGGTAACGACGCACCTCTTTTAATGACCGCTTTGACTTTACCATTATGTCCCTGTCGTGTCTATAAATACTTTTCCTCTCTTTCTTTGTTTCGTTTTTGAAAACTTTTGCACCTACACTTTCCATTTGAAAGAATCTTCTTCTGTTCGAAAGAAACTTCCTATTTCTCCGAGTCACTGCTACCTCTACCCTTCTTCATACAAATTTTATCAAATTATACTTATCATACAAAAAATTCTATCAAATTATAAATTACTAACTCAATAATTATTACATATTTAAAATTAAATTAAAGATTACAAATCAAGGTGCTACAACCATTTTTATACTATTTGTTAAAATAATAAAAAATATTGAGTATAACTGCCTTAAATATAATTACACTCCAAGTCAACAATGACACTAAAACACTATCTCAATTGAAGAATTTATATAGCCTCACATTTATATTAAAAGTCAAAGTAGATTATTTTAATCTTAAAAAAGACTCTTGACAATTACACTGCTACCAAGATATTTGTCTCAACAAAAAATAGTAAAACTCAACTCCTATTACAACAAATAAAACATATAATACTACAAAAATTTTATTTATGCAAACCATCATTTATATTCTTCAATTCATTGATTATAGGAACTAATTTTACCAACACTAATATCATCATATCTAAATGACATATCAATCAAGAGATTAAAGAAAAAGAAAAGTAAACTAATATCATCATATCTAAATGACATATCAATCAAGAGATTAAAGAAAAAGAAAAGTAAACGAATCTAAAATACATCTTCACATGAAAAACATATTTACAAAAATAGAATAAAAAAAGATAATAAAAAATATATACAAGTTAATAATTCAAAAAAAAACATGTCTTTATAAGAACATATGAAAAAAGAAATAAGTCAAACAACCACTAAAACAAAAAAAAAGACAAATACCATATAAAAAAATTATATCCGTCAATTAAAATAAATACAAAAATAAAAACAACAAATAAAAATGTAGCTTTATATATACAATTTTAATATAAATAATTTTTGTATTATAAAATATTTAAAAAAATACGTCTAATTTAATATAAATTTATATATATTTATATTATCATTAATTTAACAAGTCTCCCCCTGGTTATAATTTATTTAGAAAAGGTAGTATAGCCCTATATGAAGTCTTCAAGAAGTCACGTGTGTGGCGTGCATGCCAGTTACTTCATGAATAGCCCACTTCTATGCCTCTAAATGATAACAATGATGACGATGGACATCGAGGACGATCATTGTTGTTGTGATCATAATTTGACTAAGACAAAATAATGTAGGAATCAGAATCTAATTAAACAAGATAACAACACCTTTAAAAGGTATCGTGACCACGACCAGAAGAAATTTAATTGAGAATAAATAAGTACTCTATATATCCAAATCCATATTAAAAACCATAGTTCTATCTTGGAAGATATACAGGGAATGAAGCTCACGATTTATTACAAGATAGCATAATGCATTACATATATGGGGCATACTATGGAGTAGAAATGAAATTGTTTTTATATGTGTAGAAGGATAAATGTTAAAGCATCAGTAATTCACGCCGTTAGCTCTTGGATAAAAAAAATTAATTATAGCACACAATTATATATTGATTTCTTTTTTTTATGGAAATAATTATTGATTTCTTAGACTTACAATAAGTTAAGAAAGAGAGTCTGTGACTCTGCATCATAAAGACTATTTATTATTTGATTTATTGTTAATAATATGTGCATCACTAACTAAATTAGAATTAAGTCTACTAGATGAAACAAATTAAAAAAATAAATATTATTGTAGAGATTAACTTAAAAAGAAAAAAACAAAAAAAAAGAAGAAAGATATGAAAGACTAATTTATTTTTACTCTTTTAAGTTATTACTATTAAAAAAGGAGAATGTATAGTTATAAGTAATTATTATATATTCGTTTACTGTGGTAAACAAATTTAATTTGTTTTTATAATTATATATTCTAAATACATTATTAATTATTTTATTATTTTACATGTTTTAAACTTTTAATTTACGATAGAATGGCTTTAATTTTGTCAACCAAAAATAAAAAAATAAAATTTGAATAAATACCAATACTTATTATAGATATAAAGATATATAAAAATCGAAATAAATAATTATTGCGGACCAGAATAAAAAAAAAATATCGAAGGCTCATTAAAAAAATGGATCCAGACCTCCTACAGGAATGATTTGAAAGATCCAAAACAAAAAATAATGGTATTTGTTAACAACAACATAATAAATAGGCGGTCAGTCAATATAGATTGATCCGAGTTTTTCTTTCTTTTACCACTTAGGAAGCCTGCAAGATGAAAGCCTCATACACGGTTTTAAATGAGAGAAAGAAGTGAGGAATCCTCTTTTCGACTGTCACTCTAAATTAAATAATTCTCTTTTCTTTTTGATAAATTACTATTATTAAAAATGTCTCTTTCTTTTTCTAAATATCAGTTTTTACTTTCTATCGTAGTTTTACTTATTTAATTAAGTAAATTAAGAATAATTTAATATATTTTTTAATTTATTATAATAAGTTAGGATCCTTTATATGAAATTTGACTTTAACAAAAAATTTAATTTATTTTTTAATAATGTTATTAAGGATAAAATATAGTTTTTATCCTAATATTTGTGATTTTTTTAAAAAATACTCTTATATTTAGTTGTATTTAATTTTGTTCTAAAATTTTTATTAAAGACAAAATTAAAAACTTTTAAGGATAGTGTTGACACAAATCGAAAACGTAGGGAATAAAATTGAACGAATCAAAAACGTTAAGAATAAAATTAAATAAAATAAAAAATTAGAGATAATTTAAAAAAATTATAGACATTAAGAATAAAAGTATATTTTATTCTAATATTAAATATTTGAAAATAAATAACAATTTACAATTAAAAAAGTATTGTTTGGTCCATAATATTTAAACTAAGTTCTAATTTTGTCCTTAATGTTTGAAATATTTTATTTTTGTTTAAAGCATTTTATGTCGTTCTAATTTAGTCTTTTGTTCAAAATTAAAAAATTTTCTTCAAAAAACAATGGAATACCTTTAATAATAGTAATTTATCAATTCAATTTATAAATTAAAACATGTAAAATATTAAAAGTATAAAAATAATTAGTAATATATTTAGAACATATATATAATTATAGAAACAAATTAAATTTGTTAACCACAATAAATGAATAGTAATTACCTATTACCTAAATTATACATTCTTTCGTTTTTAATAATAATGACTTTAAATTTTATAAAAAATATTTTGGTTAATATTAAAAAATATTATATTTATTTTATTTTTTTTATTTTTTCATCTAATGAACTTAATCCTAATTTAATTAGTGATACACATATTTATTAACAAATAACAATAAATCAAATAATAAGTGGTCTCTATGACATAGAGTCACACACTCTCTCTCTTTCTGTGGGCCAACAAATTAACAATAGTGTACTGTAATTAATTCTTTCCCATTGAATTATTTATACTTTGACACCTATCTTTTTATACATGTAAAAACAATTTTATTTTTACACCCTAGTATGCCCCTACATATATAGGTGCGTTTTATAGCTGTTTTTCTAAATATAAATATAGATGTATTTTGTAAAGTTGTGTATGAAATTTATGAAGAAAAGGAAATGAAGAACACTCGCAAAGCACGCTTGACAAGATCATCATGTGCATGCATTAAAAGGACTCAAAATTCTATATATTTGAAGGGAGAAAAAAAAAAACCTCAAAACCAAACCATATATGCGACCCTTTTTGTTGTTGTTGTAATTTGCAACTATGAAGCAAAAGCAGCACCCATTAATAATATTAGCTTTCAACATGCTTCTTTTCTTTATGATTTTTCTCGTATGCTCAACTTACTCGTTAACGATTCCAAGATTGAGTCCCATTGCTGAATGGGAAAAGACCACTGCTGATGATTATTCAGATGTGAAAACATTTTATTACAATCAAACTTTAGATCATTTCAACTATAATCCTCAAAGCTACCAAATATTTCAGCAAAGATATCTCATCAATTTCAGGTATTGGGGTGGGGCTAATTCTAATGCTCCAATATTTGCCTTGTTAGGTGCTGAAGAACCAATTGATAGTTCTCCCCGAGTCATTGGATTTTTAACAGATAATGCTGCTTCCTTTAGTGCTTTAATATTATACATAGAGGTATACTTTACTTTAATTTACAAATTCAATTTGCTTGGTTTAGTAAAGTTTTTTTTGTTCTGGAGAGATTAATTATGTGTATGTTTAGAGTTAAAAAAAAATGTATATATTTATTCTTGTAGTTTTTAAAAATTAAGGGTGCAAATAAAATATTTTTAAAATTAGTTTGCGATTATTAAAATTAAAAAATTTATTATTTATATTTATTATATTTTTTTAAATGTTAATAATTATTTACTAAATATTATAAAAAATTATTTTTAGATTAATTTAACGAATAATAAATTACTTTTTTACAAAACTGCATTTTCTTTAATTTAATTCATTCTTTAAATTTCTGTTCCATCACCAGCATCGATATTATGGAAAATCTATGCCATTTGGTTCTAGAAAAGAAGCAATGAAAAATGCAAGTACTATTGGATATTTCAATTCAGCTCAAGCACTAGCAGATTATGCACAAGTCATCATACATGTAAAAAAGACACTACACGCCAAAAATTCACCCGTCATCGTAATTGGAGGATCATACGGTGGAAGTGAGTTTAATTTCTCAATTATTCACTGGTTCTTTAATTATATAATATTTTGATAGAATTTAATTTGTTACTACGTAGTGCTTGCCACATGGTTTAGGCTCAAATATCCACACTTAGCCATTGGTGCCTTGGCTTCATCGGCTCCAATTCTCTACTTTGATCATATTACACCACAAGATGCCTACCACTCAATTGTGTCAAGGAATTTTCAAGTAATCTATATATATATATATTATCGTTTTTTTTTTGTATTTTTGAAAGAGTCATAAAAATAATGATTGACATGGATGCAGGAAGCTAGTAAGACATGCTATGAAACTATAAGAAAGTCTTGGGCTGAAATTAAAAGAGCAGCTTCTCAATCAAATGGTCTTTCCATTCTTAGTCAGAAATTCAACACTTGCGAGTATGAACTCTATTTTTATTTTGTATGCATTATCTTAATGGATTTTTAGTTTCTTTAATAAATTATAAAAAAATAGTTTTAATCTTTATCATCAATTTAATTTGTTAAATGCTAAATGTGATATGATTTTGAGCATTTAACCTGCTTATTAGGGTTAAACAAACTAACAATATAAATTTAAACAAAATATTATTATTATGTATTTGAATATTGACCGTAAAAAAATATTTTATAAAATCAATAATTAATATATGGTTACTGTTTCTAATTGCAGACCATTAAAGCAAATTGGTGGCTTAGTATACTATTTGGAACTAATGTATATATCTGCGGCACAATACGATCGTCCACCGGATTATCCAGTTAATGTGATTTGTGGCGGTATTGATGGAGCTTCTTCTAAAAGTTCAGATATTCTCAGCAAGATATATGCAGGTGTTGTGGCTTTGACCAAAAACAACACATGCAAAGTTTATGGCCCATTTCATGGATCTGAGACCAGTGATGGTTGGAGGTGGCAGGTAATAATAATTAATTGCAATTTAAACAAAGTTAAATTAAAGATGTTCGACTATTTTGTTTTGCTTGTACCTCTTAAATTATAACGTTCGAAGTTAGTCAAGCCAACTCATTAATCAATTTGAATTCAACTCGTTAATATTTTGATAAGTTGAACTCATAATGAGTTGGTAAGTCAAATTTAACTCTAAAATTAAGTTCATAAATTAAATGAGTCGAACTTATGTTTGGATAAACTCAACTTATTAGCTTATAAGCTGGATAGATAAATAATATATAAAATCGCAATTTTTTAAAATATATGAGTTATAATTTATTGAGTATATCAAACTTAAATTTAAGAAATAAACTCAATTGTTAACGAATCAAGTCATGAGTTAAACTCAATTTCCGTGAGTTTTATCCCTATACCTTTAAACTAATTTTGTAATGGCATGTAATTAAGACTCATCACTCATAACAGACATGATGAATTATTGCAATAATATGTATACTGCGATAATATGGTATTTATTTTTCTAATAAATGTCATTTTAACAAGCACAAACTCCCGACCCTATTATTGATCTTAAAAAATGATATTTAATTAATATTTTGTTGTAAACTCAGACATGTAGTGAAATGGTGATACCCATCAGCATAGGAAACAATTCCTTATTAGAACCTTCCCCTTTTAATTATGAGAGCTTTGCGAGGGATTGCAAGAAAAAATTTGGTGTTGCCCCTCGACCCCATTGGGTCACTACTTATTATGGAGGCCATGTAAGTACATCTTTAATTTGTCACATCCATATTTATTTATATGTTATTTACTATCATATATTTCAAATTTAATATTTGTATGAACGTTAAAGATATAATAGATGTTACTAAGATGATGTATAGTAAAATCACTAAAGTGGTCTTAAAATCTTTTATATTAATAATGTTTTTAACATATATAGTGTATAATAGGGACCTAATAATAAGATTTTTTTTTGTGGCTAATTAATGACAGGATATCAAGTTAGTTCTTAAAAATTTTGGCAGCAACATCATTTTCTCAAATGGGTTAAGAGACCCTTATAGTAGTGGCGGGTAAGCATCTAAGCCATATAAATTACAAAATATTATTGATTATTCTAAAATATTAATAGTAAACATTTGTGTGAACATGTTATGTATTATTAATAATTTCAGGGTTCTTAACAACATATCAGATAGTCTTATTGCTGTCCACACAGCTAATGGTATGTTCCTACATTATATCAATAAAATAGTTTTTCATGGTCTTTTCGTTCTATGTCCCATCCTTTTATTTATTTGTCAATTTCAAATATTACCAATTTTTAGGATCTCATTGCTTGGATATGTTGGGTGCAAAGAAAACTGATCCAAACTGGTTGGTGGAACAACGGAAGACAGAGATTAAGATTATGAAAGGGTGGATCACTCAATACTATGCTGATCTTAAATAAGTGCATTCAAAGACATGAAAATTTCAAAGCAAACTATTAAAGTCATATATATGAATATGACTATATGAGGTCTTTATTTGTGAAACTCAAATAAAAGAGTTAGTTATACTCTACTGATTATCCATATTTTCGATAACACTTTTTGTCTACAGCTTTGGTTAGTTTTGGTTAATCCATTATTACTTTAGCTTTACGTTTGCTTTAATAATATTATTATTCTTATGAAATATTAATAATTATAAATTGGCAAGAACCATATACCAGAGAGATTCGTAAAAAGATTATCATTTAAGTTTAAATCACCATCAATTTTCTTTTTCTTACACCATATTTTGTGATAAATTCATCAATCAAATTAAAACTCTTACATCTAATAATATATTATCTCAAATAAAGAGAAAAAGACAATATAGTTCAAGAGTGATGTGTAATAACGGCAGGGATAACAATAATTTGAGTTTTTTTTTTGTGACTAAAGTAAACTAAACAAAGAAAAATAAAACAAACAAAATAAGGAACTGCTTAAATAGAGGGAGAGTCCGTTTAAGATTATTCTTAAACTCCTCTCAAGGTGAAAAAAACTCTACATGCGAAAGTTGTAATTTCATCGCCATCTTTGTTATAGTATCTGTCACCGTATTTGCATCTCTCATAATCAAACGAAAGTCAACACGTTAATTCCAATGCACGATATCTCTTATTTTGAGCACCAATGAATCAATAAACCCAAAATCATCTTGAGTAACAAGATTAAATGCTTCCACGCAATCCGTCTCACAGATAACATCTCGTTGACCCGCATCCCAAGCTAAGAGATATCCTCTCCAAATAGCAAACAATTCTCCTTGAAAAATACTATTACTCTCAATCATTCTCAAACACCTTCTTTGTCAACTCCCATTATAATCTTTAATAACACAAGCAAAACCAATACGATCACCCGAGCCAAAATAACTAGCATCACAATTAATCTTAAAAGTAACAATGGATGGGGATTCTAAACACCATTTAGAGTAGAGGGAAGGGACATACGTTGTAATTCAAAAATATTCATAAACTTCTTTTCTAAAATTAATGCCAGACAAATTACTTTTTCCGGTGGCCAAATTTCATGAGACAATAATTTGAGTTTAAGATTTAAGATTTGAAAAAAAGACAAAAATAAAATTATAACCTGAAATAAGGATAAAATTTATAAATATTAGTTAAACATTTCCTTTTTTTTATAGTTTTGTGTTCTCCATTTGGAGTTAAAAAAAATAATATATTAACGAATTAAAAAATTAGGATGTTATACATTGAAGTATTTTTTCATTAAACTTAACACCAATAAAAACCACTCTCGTTGAAAGAGTATCATTATATGCACTTTTTTTTCTTCTCCCCCGCGCTTCTTCAAATACACGCATAAGTCATATTCTTTTTCTTTCAAATTTACGCATACCTCCTTCTCCTCCTCCTTCGCGCTCGTAGATTTTTCTTCTGCTCCTCCTCCTCCTCTTTCTTCTCTTCTTCTTCTCCTCTTTTGTTATCATCATCACCAACAACACAACATTTTGCTAATAGATTATTTTTTCAATCCAATTGAATGGAATGCAAGTGCTAAATTGAATGGACGCATATGTTCTGAATTGAATTGAATTGATAATCTCTAAATTGTAGGTATAGGTGTTTTAAATTTGATTTTATATAATGGATAATGTTTCGTTCATTTAGTATTATATAATTGTTTCACCTTAATAACGTGTTCGGTTTATTATGCAAAAAACTGTTTTAAATTTGATTTTATATAATGGATAATGTTCTTTTCATTTAGTACTATACAATCGTTTCACCTTAATAACGTGTTTGGTTCATTATGCAGAAAGCTGTTTTGAATTTGATTTGATATAATGAATAATATTTCATTCATTTAGTACTATACAATTGTTTTACCTTAATAACATGTTCGGTTCATTATGAATTGAATTGAATGGCGCACATGTTCTGAATTGAATTGAATTGATAATTTCTAAATTGTAGACGCAAGTATTTTGAATTTGATTTTATATAACGATTAATGTTCCGTTCATTTAGTATTAATTTCACCTTATTAACGTGTTCGGTTCATTATGCAGAAAACTATTCTAAATTTGATTTTATATAATGGAAAATATTCCGTTCATTTAGTACTAATGGATAATATTATGTTCATTTAGTACTATACAATTGTTTCACCTTAATAACATGTTGAGTTCATTATGAATTGAATTGAATAGACGCATGTGTTCTGAATTGAATTGATAATCTCTAAGAGGAGGAGAAGAAAGAGAAAGAGAAGAAGAAGGAAAGAAGAAAAGCTTGTGTGCAAATTTGGAAGAAAAAGAATTTGCGTGAATTTGGAAGAAGAAGAAAAAGCGCCGTGATTTAAAAAGTTGTTACAACAACTTGGATAAGGATTTTGCTTGGATATAAAGCTTTATTCTTAAAAAATTTTGTATAGTTATTTAGTTAAATTTATATTTTTAAATGAAATTTTAAATAATAAATTTAAAAATTAATTAGTTTTATTAATATGATAATAAATATCTATATAAAATCCTACTGCATGAAAATAAATTCAATCTATAATTAAAAATAACAAAACGAAAGAAAGAAGCAGTCACCAAAAAAAAAAACGAAAGAAAGAAGGGTGAATTATTTTTGGGCTCAGTAATAACAAGATGGATCCAATCCAAAAATCTAAAGCCCATAAGTAGCACTATAGCAGGTTATGTGAATATTTTTGGACATTTCTAGTGTTAAGCCCAAAACCTATCCGAACCCATAACCCAACCCGCCCAAACCCAAACCCATCTGATCGTCATATACCAAACAAAAAATAACCCTAAAATCGTGTGAGTTGTTAGAATCAGATATAGAGAAGAAGCAAGGCCGAAAAAGAAAACAGAAGATTCATAGAAGGAGAGGAAGATCGGAGAGATGGAAAATCCATACTCGGTGAACAGCCCAAGGAGGACGCTGAGCTTCTCGAAGCAGCGCAGAGCAACCGTTTCCTTCTTTGATGACAAAGCCTGCGCCGGCGAGCATGGCCCTAAGCCTTCTGAAGTCTATGGCTTCGTCGGTTCCATCACCACCGTTGCCGCCGCAGGTTCCTCCAACCTTCTTCCCTTTTTGCCAATTTTGATTATTCAACTCTCTTTTTGTTATTTATGGTTGTTTTGTGAATAGTTATCTTCCTTGTGTGGGCTTATGTTCCTGAATCATGGCTACATTCTGTTGGCATTTATTACTATCCTAGCAGGTTAGACAACTAGTCATTTTCATTACAAGAATTCTCAAGTCTTAATTTGAATTCTTGCATATTTATATTGAAATGTGTATTTGTATTCGCTAAGATAAAATGAGTACACACAACATTTACCAAAGCAAAAATGGCATTGGCTCTTGCTTTCTTAGATATTTGGGTAGAGAAATCAGCTCAAATATTTGTATTCACATTCTAAATTTATCTTGTATGACATGATGATGAAATTGCTCATCAACTTATGCTATTTAGGTATTGGGCTCTGGCAGTACCAACTTACATGATGGTGACCATTGCACTGATGCTGGTATTCTACATTGGTCTTAACTTCATTTCAACACCTTCCCCTGCATCTATATACACAGTTTATGGTGAGTTTGATGCTGACTTATTTATGGTTGATTTTCCATAGGCATGTGATATTTATAGGTTACCTCCTAAGCTTCTTCAAAAGTGAAGGAACATTTTTAACAGTTTTCCTGCAATACATTTTTATTTTCAGCTAAAGCTTTAAATAATAAATTTGTTCAGATGAATGCAGTAGGGATCCTTTGAGTCCTGATTCTTCTATGGAAGGAGATGAGAAACCCATTGAACCTATATCAGATATCGGTTTGGACAAAATCAATGATATCATGTTCAATGCCACAACCTAACAACAAAACCTGTCAACAATCCAGTGCTGGCAATTCGATGTTATAGCTGTTAGTTTTGAAGATGATTGAGCTGATCTTGCAAAACAATGACTGGAATCAAGTTTAATATAGAGTTTATTCTTCTTTTTTTTTTGTCTTATGCTTGCATTTTCTAAAGTTTTGATGTAAGCCTCGCTAACCGTCATCTGTGAGCGAATTGTAAGATGACCAAATTTTTTGTTGGGTGTTAATAGTATATATACAGATTAAATTGAATTTCCATGAACTACAGAACTTATTTCATTCTCATAAAATTCATGCACTCCCATCACCTGATGAGTAATTCAGCAAACCATGAGAAAATTCAATCATTGTTAAACTTTATATAAAAGCAGTGAAGTTCCTAACTACAAAATGAAAAATGGCAAGCACCCAAGTGACACAACCTATGAAGAAGTATCGACAATGTAATGATCTCAGTTTATAAAAAGCAGCATTACAATCTAAGACCTATCCTTATAGGCTTAGAACAACACGAACTAGAAAATAGTAACAAAGTTTTGGGATAACTAATTGATAATTTTCAAATTACGTAAGATGACCAAATTATTATGTACGGTTCAATGTGAAGCGAATCAAGGTACTGTAATTTTTTGGCATTCTGATTAATTCTCCAACTTACAAAAATGACATGTTGCATTTGTCACTATACAGAACTTCACAGATTTAATAATTTAAATAAAATTATTTTACGCTGTTATTTAATTAGATATTATTAATATCAAATAAAAAAAGAAAAAGAAAAAATAGATTGATTAATTTTTAAATAGTTACATGAATATAATAATTTAAGAATTTTTTTTGAATAAATTAAAAAATATTATTTTCAAAAAAAATATTTTAACTTTAAATAGAAGGATATGTTTTTTTTATAATTTTAAACAAGTTTACTCCACTACACAGTGAACTTTACTTTAAATTTTTCTTACTCAAATTCTTAAATTTCACAAGGGAATAACAACTATTATTATCGGTCTCTATAGTGCATAAAAGTACACAAAGAATACATAAGAATAAATTGTTTTTTTTACATAATTATTTTTTTAATTTATAATAGAAAAGAATCATTGTTAAACATGATTTTCACCGAACTCATTCTTAAATAAAATACATTCCGAAAATTAAAGTTAATTTAATTTTATTTGGGAAATAATAAATTTTTTAATTTATAATAAAAAAACCAAAAATTTAATTATACACTTTCATTGAAATTAAACTCATTTTTTAGTAAAAACACAAAAAGGTGTGTTATAGTGAAATGAATCAAATGATTATTTCTGTACCAGTGAATTATTATTTTTTTTAAATAAATTGATAAAATAGTCTTAAAAATTCGACAATTTTCCCAATAATTTATCAGCCAAAAAAAATGCTAAATGATTGATTAGCATGAAATCTAATCTAACTGTGAATTTGTAATTGAACATATATTGTAATTTGGAATCTGTGTTAGAGAGGGAATTTAGCGAGTGAAAACTTTTGAGTCTACGAAAAAGAAACAAAGCTCCTCAAGAACAAAGTTACAAAGAGAGGCACAAGAAACAGAGAGAGAAATATTGTAATTTGATATCGAAATCAAACAAGTTGGAAAGATGATAGGTTTGAAGCGATTGCTACCAAGATGTTCAACTCTCAGTCGCACTCTCACTCTCAATCTCAGAGATTCCGTCGTGGATTCCATTTCAGAGAAGAATCTCCATTACCCAATTCTTCTCCCTCGCCTCACCCCTAAACGATTCCTTGATATCCACCAGGTCATCCTTCATTCTATTTTTTCCTTTCTATCCTCATTGCAGCACCCTAAAAATGTGGCAAAAATCGTTTTTTCCTCCCTGGATTGAATTGCTTTATGTATTTGTGTGTAAAATTTTCCCCTTTTTGGCAGATGAGAAGTAAGGCAGCGCTTGAAAAGGAACGTGCTCGAATGTGAGTTCAATTTTTTATTTTTTGTGGGTGACATTTCACGGAGCGGATTTTAGTGTGATGAATTGTTAGTGATGATGCTGATGGGTTTTTTCTTGTGCAGTTTAGATGAAATGAGTAGGGGATATGTAGCTGATATGAATGAGTTCAAGCAACATGGTGGTAAGGTATTGCAATGATATTTATATATATATGATGTATGATGATAAGCTTGTTGCAATGTAATAATTTACAAAGAACTCTTTGATTTGCGCACTCCTTTGTTTTGATAGCATGTAGTGAGGTTCCACGCATCTGAAGTACAAACTCCTATCCCCCCCCATAGGTAAAGTTAGAATTTTCATTGCTTAGTTTGGGTTTGCAAATTCTTGTGTTCTGAAATCCAACTAAGGTTGCTTAGAAAGGGCACATGGGGCTCGCACTTGGCAGAGTCCAGTGAGGGTATATGTAGTTGGTGTTACCCTCCTTACTATTGTGCCAAAGCTAAATTCCTAAGTTGACATTGTCAGCTAACGTAAATCCTCGAAAGTGCATGTTGCTGAGTTTTTTCCATGTTGGTCCCTTGAACTTTGAAGTTCTAGCCAAAGTTTGAGATAGGTTAGAGATGAAGCATGTTTAGTGTCTATTAGATAAGAATAGGACAGATTCATCCATGGTTTGGGGTTTGTACAGATTGCTGTCGCTAATAAAGTGTTGATACCAGCAATGGTAGCTTTGAAGTTTCCTGATTTGGAAGTCAGCTTCTCAGATGGGAAAACAATGAAGCTTCCAATCCGTATTTCAGACAATGCAGATGCTGCTCACAAATCATCTGTCCCCAAGGCATCTTTGGTTTGTCTTTCATTCCGAGCAAGCTCCCAGGTAATGAATCATGGTAATAGCAATGATATGACTTCTATTATGGGGGGGCGTTTCCTTTTTTTTTTTTTTCCTGGGTTTGGTTTTGGCCTGATATTGCTGCAATTAAATTCCTTTATTCTTTTCAGGAAATGATCAATTCATGGAGTGCGCCCTTTGCAGAAGCATTTAGTAAATCAGAAGATGTTCATTTATATCAGGTAATTAACAGTTTGATTCAGGTTGTTTGCCATTGATCCTAACATATTAGGTATTTAGAAGGACACAGTTTAATATCCTCCTCCAAATGAACCTTTTTGTGGGGGTGGAAGTGGGGTGGGGTTTGGGGGGAGGAAGGGGAGTCCTAAGCCAGTGTTAGATTGGGCTTAGTTGGAATATAACATCATCTCATTACTCCCTTTGTTGGAAATCTTAATGGTTGCTCTTAGTATGGGATTTTTGAATGATCAAATACAATTTACAATTGAGGAATTGACAATTTTCTATCAGGTATCATTTATAGATTCGTGGCTATTATGCCGGAGTCCTATAAAGCGTTTCCTTCTCTGGACAATGAAAAAACCAAATCAGGAAAGCAATGATGCACTTCAGAAGCACATGGTCTTTAAATTTGGTGATCACTATTATTTCAGAAAAGAACTGCATATACTGAATCTTCTCACAGGGTACAGAGACTGAAACTTCTTTTCCGCATGTTCAATTCATGATTAGCCAATGAAATCACCACTTATGAATATTAATGTTATTGACATTTCAATTTTTGCCACCCAAAAAATAAAATAAAAATTACAGGTATATCTTTCTACTTGATAATTTTGGTAGAGTAAGGTGGCAAGGATTTGGATCAGCCACAAAGGATGAGTTGTCTTATCTTGTTTCTTGCACATCATCACTTCTTGAAGAGAAGTGAGGTATTAATATAAAGGCTATCCTCTTGCTGTTTCATTGCTTAGGCACTGCTGCAATAATGTCATAGTTTTTTTTTTTTTTTCATTGGTCTGAGATTAATCTTATATTATGTATTTGCAGTGTCCTTATGATATGATTAGCATGGCAATTTACATAGACTAGCTTTTCAGACATTTATGCAGCCATCACTGTTTTATGGGGGTAAACAAGAACACTGTAACCCAAGGAAGAAGCTGCATGAGAAATAACTTTTTCAATTTTGTTTTCTCTTTTGCTACATCTTAGAGTCTCAAATGTATCAGCATATTCAATAATAATACAGTTTTCCTTTGTATTGAACCAGTTTTGATCAGGTCATATATATCTATTGTGAGGCATAAATCTTTGGCTTTGTACTCTTATTAAGAGCAGCTTTTATCAAATTATACAACTTTAATTCAAAGAAGACACAATCATATTGTATAACTGTATCTGCGATTGAATAAGTAAAGTAATTCTGTCAATAAATTTACAATGTTGCAAAAAATAATACAAAAAATTTTAATGAACTGATTCTACATGTCTGATAGTATCCGACAGAATCACCTATAGCTAATTTGGACAAACCAACCTATAACAATGCATAAATGAAGCACAAAAAGCAACATTCAAAATAATAAATGTGGGTGTGGTTTTTGCCGATTGCCACAAATAAATATGTACCGGCAAGAGAATTTACATAGGAAAAAATACATCTTAATTCTATGCTCCCACAATATTTATATACGCTATAAGATCACTATGTAGCAAATCAGTGTTAAAGCTAAGAACCCTATGTTTATCAGCTTGTTAAGTCCTTCATGTGAAGAAGTGCTGCCACTTAGTTCTCCAGCATTCACATATTCACTTCTTCCAGTGCCAGTATTTGCAGACACATTAACTGACGAACCACCTATGTAAAAAAAAAATTAAGATTGAATATGCATTACAATAAGAAACAAGCTAACTTTATCATGGCATCCTATAATTCTCATTCTTTCCAGAAATTAATTAAAAGAAAAGTTTCAGGTAGTTAGCAATAAGGGTTTCATTTTAACTATAACCGCTAACAGATACATTATGCTTAGGCCTTGAGCTATGGCTACAAGACATTGTTGGCTTTAAGAACAATAAAATTTCTTGGTTGGAATGGAAAACGAACAACTTAGGAGCTTCAAGAAAAAATAATAAAAATAAAACATGAAATAAAATAAATTACAGTTATAGGGAGCCCATCCAAGGCGTTGACCAGCAAGATCATAAACAACGATTTTGTCTTTCAATACAAGGTCTGCAAAGAAAGGGAACCCAATGTTAAGCAATATTTTTTAAATTTGACATTTCGACAGGTTGATATTGCTGAACTCCAAAAGATACTGTAACTGAAACCCTAACCTTATACCAAAGAAAACACAAATATAATACATACCTCCTAGAATTGTAACATCTTGACCAGAGATTTTCTGAAAGCCAATACACCATACTGCTGCACCACCCTATAATATTCAAAGGTGTGAGTGAGATAACTATGAGTAGATAATAGAGAAAAAGAAGGACTATGAGTCAATGTCCTAAAATATTCTCTATATGCATATTTTAGTTGTAAAATGACATGTGATGAGAAGTAGAATGCCAAGTTTTCTCAAAATGCAGAAGGGAAGCAAAGGAAAGAAAAGAAACAAATTAATAGACCAGTCATGTAACTGATTCCTGCTTGAAATGGATGTATTTGAAAGTCAATTGAGACCTCAGGAAATCAAAAACTTAGAAATTTAAGGTTGAATACTCACACTAGAACTCTGCTGTATAAGATAGTCTTGTGGTTTTAAATCCATGGATGCACCTCCCGCAAAGTTCAGACTCACTTGAGGAAAAATATCAGACACACTAAACATAATATAAACAGAAAGAGTTAGAGAGAAAGAGCGCGGAGCTTATTTGTTTTCGAGTATTGAATATGCAACAGACATATAAGAAGAGAAAGAATATCTTTAAAATCCTAACCTGCCAGTGACTAAGTAACACTGGTTTCCCTTGGAATTAACACTGCTTACGGATTGTGGAATTGAAGACGTAATCTACATTAACAAAAATAGCATTTTTGCAATCAATGTTTATAAACCTCTAAGCAAGCAAATAAATGACAATATCTTCTATTGATCAATTAAAAGCTCTGTAATCTCCTTAACAAAACTCACCGCATTGACAAAGGGATCATAAGCTTCCTCAGCAAGATATGCCAAAGTTGTTCCAGAATCAACAATGGTACCTTTGTTGCTTGATGTTGCAAAAACTGATGAATCAATTTGTAACTTCTGGCCGTTGACAGAGATACTCTGCAGATTCAAATTGTAATGTGGCCTGAAATGTTTACAAAGGAAGCAATTAGTCCAAATGCTTTTCCCAAGGGACATTTTATCATGCCACTTTATTACAAATACCTTTCATCAATAACATGTTTAAATTATTCAATTTCATTCAAACTTTTGTATAGAATTTTGAAGACGCAATAATGGGTGCATATCATATTGTGTAGTTCATGGTAGAACACTAAATTGATGGGACAATTCATCTCCAACTTTTGGCATCCATTCCATGCTTGAAAGTATATATCTTTGCTTAGATGAACAATCAGAAGCCAAAACCAAAATATCAAAATAAATACTTGTTATCTCTTCAGTACAAGTTTTATTAAATTATCTTATTATCCCCCTAAGAAACAAAGCTTCATTGACTCACTAAATTTAATAAAGAATTTCACACCAGAAAATGTGTTTTTTACTTCACAACCTCTTATAAATAAAAATGTAGCATTTGTTTTTCTGTATAAAAGAACTTACTGTGATGCTACAAGTGAAGTATAAACAATGTTTGGCTCCACAATCTCACCAAGAACCAATATGCCGCCACCACTGCTATCTCCTTTCAGACAGTGAGAGAACACATTTGGAGCTACTCCTTGCGAGGAAAGTTGGGAGATAACAGACAAACCTTGTTGTCCGAATCCAAATATGCCAGCGACAGCTCTATCAGACTTTGTCAAGTCCCCGCTCTGCTCTGTGCTACATCTGCACCATAGAGACAACACAAGCAAAGTGGTTTCAAGGATTAAACCAATAAAGCATAGATAACACTAAATAGGGATGTCATACTGTTATTCAATTAATATTTCAAGTATTCAATCATCCCAGGGTTATGATATCTCACCCAAAAACAACAGATGCCGTGGAATTTGAAGATACAGATCCCTCAAAAATAGTGTTGAAATGCATCAAATCCGAAACATAGTAGCCCGATGTACCACTACCATCTCCATACTGGAAACTATAGGAGCACTGGTTACCCTGACTGGAACAGGTTGCATCTGATGATTGAACTCCAGTGTTGCACCTCTGATCCGAGCAAGAGATCATCGAAGACGTCGATGAACGCGATGCATCGAAGAAATTGAGTGGAATCTGCATCAAAACCCAGCAATCACACCACAATTTTAACAATTCCAGCACTATGCAAACATTTTAACATGATATTGAATTCAAAAATAGAGAACAATGAATTAATTACCTGAAGGCCACTTGTTTGGGGACAACCATTGCAAGAGGTGCAGCTAACCCAGAGAACATCACTGCCAGTGTCAATCTGCACATAGAAATCAACTGGAGGAGAACCCAACTGCACTTTTGTATAGTACAACCTGAAATTCAATGCCATTAATTTCAAAATTAGAAAAAACACGTAAAGTTTGATTCTTTGTTTGAACTACAGAATGAGAATTGCAGGAACCATAAAGAAGGGTATTAATTTATCAAAAAGGGGAAAGAACAGGGAACAAATTCCATTCTCCAAATCCCACAAAGCGTTTCAAAATTCAAACTGAATTGCAAAAAGAAATAAAAAGAGAAAAAAGTACCCGACTTGGAAGGGATCGAAGGTGCCTTGAACTTGGAAATCAATGACCCCATTATTAGTGGACTGAAGCATTCTTCTGTGCCTCAGCATGTCACGTGCTCTCAGCTGACTCAGCTCCACTCCATGATTCGTCGGAAACGCCCTCTCCAAGCTCAGCGTCGCCGGAGATCCACCAACCGCCGCCGTCGCCGCCCCTAACAAGAACACCACCACCCACGCCACAAAACCAGCCGCCATTCCTGTCGGTCCTTAGCTTGCTTTTGTTAGTTACTATATATAGCTATATACGTATGTGTATACGTGTACGTATCTATCTATATGTATAGCTATACATACATTCACAGCTATGTATATATAAGAATTTGAATGTAGAGACTAATGGGAGGGAGAGAAGAGCAGAAAAGGGTAAACGCTATGGATTAGGATCTTCTTGTTGGTGGTGTCGTCTTTTATCATCATCATATCATATCATATCATAATAATTCCAGAGAGAGAGAGAGGAAAGTTCCAAAGAGACAAGAAACAGCAGAAAAGGACAGAAGAAGAGAGGAGATGGAGGAGGAAGAAGAAGAAACAGAGAAATGAGTTTTGAGTTTTCAATTGTCAACAACGGATTACGTTAACACTTACCTTCCTCTGCTTCCCTCTCTTCTCTTTCATCACTTTTGTACTTTCGTTTCTCAATTATTACTTAATTTATATTAAATAAATTCTTTCATTAAAAACGTTAAAATTAACTAAATATTTTTTTAAAATACATGTGATCAAAGATCTAGTTAGATTTTTAATTATGAATAGTTTCAATTTTTTAAAAAATATTCAATTAACTCTAATATTTTTAGTTTTCTACACTAAAAATATCTAATTATAAAACTAAAAATAGTGTAAAAATTTAATTAAAAAATTAATTAAAAATTTGATAAAATAATTAAATCTAATTTAAATTTACTTTTTAATAAAAATTATAACACACATTAAATTAAAATATGTATAATTATACTATATAAATACAAAAAACCAATTATTACTTATTTGTATAAAAATATTTTTTTATTATTTTAATAATAAATTATTTTGTTAAAACTTAAAACATATATAAAAACTATTAAATACGGAATTTAATGACTAATTTTTAATACTTATAAATATTTTTTAATTTGTATTATTGTATCTATAAAAATAATTAATTACTTAAATATATAAATCTTATTTAATATGTAAAAAGTAGTTTTAAAGTTGAATTTTAAAAATAAAAAAATACAATAGATTCTATTTATTTTTATAATTTTTCAATTGAATCGGATTAACTTATTGATAATAATAAGATTTAAACGTGAATGAAATAAATTATTTGAATTAGCCATAATAATATGGCACAACTAGAATGTTACGTTTACTTTGATTATAATTTTTTCTTTTATTTATGTCCAAAAATAACAATATCGAGTACAAATAACTAAAATTGTTAGTAATTGTTAACGTAATTGTTAATTTGCACTCTTTTTTTTTATTTGATTATTTTTAGGTGAAAACTCAGTTGATTTTGTATGAAGTTGGTATTTGAAAATTGTTAGATAAAAATTTAATCAAATTAATTAAATTATCTAACAATTTTTAGATAGCAACTTCACATGAAATTGACTACACCTGAATTTTTACACTATTTTTAACATGGATTTAAATTTTCTAAAGTTTAAATTTTACTTTAGAGAATAAAATATGATTTTCACTATTTATTTCATAGATAAAACTAAAAATAAATATAAAAAAATTATTTAAAAATAAAAAATCACACTTTATTTTCTAAAATAAAATTAAAATTTTATGATCCAAATCCTTTTATCATTGGGTTCGTTCGCATTTGGCGAACTACATGTTACGTAATCATGTGCGTTCTTCCCACGCGTTTTTCTCTCTCCTCTTTATTTTTATTTATTAATATCAATCAATAAAGAAAGATGAAAACAAAGATTGGTTGTCTTTATTCTTGTGGACTTTTCATTCTTTTGGTCAACAAACATTTAGTTATATGAATATTAACGTCAGGTTAAAAAAAAAAATTAAAAAATCCTCCCTGAATGCAAATCATGCATATGAATGTATATACGCTTTTTATTTTTGATACGGAGAAAAGAATGTAGTAATATAACATTATAGAAAAAAGAGATATTTTTTATATATGTAGTGTTAGCAGAAAACAGATCCTCTGATTTGAGTTTAAAAAAGAATAAAAAAATTAAAAATCTTAATCGGACAGTCCGATTTATAATTTCAAAAATAAAAAAATTAATGTTAAAATCGGATTGTTCGAGTTTCATTTTAACAAATTAAAAAAATAAAAATACAAATCGAACCCTCCGATTTGGTATTTATTTTCTTCTGCAAAAAAAATTGGTAAAAATTTAAGTATAATTATTTTTATGTGTTTAACTAATAATTTTACATAAAAATAATTATGCAGTGAGGGTTTTTTTTAAAGCCAGGGATCTAATTTTTTATTAAAGAAATGAAATTATAATTATAATCCATGTAAAATATAATTGATATGTATGTTGACACTGTGATATATATGTATCTCTTTACACTTTTCTTTCTTTTTCTATTAAAAGCTTTTGTATTGAATAATATATATAATTCTATTTAATATTTATTAAGACGTGGAATTATATGTCACATTATTACTATCTGAGGGAGATCACATTAAACATGAATCGTTATTCCTTAACCATCACAATCTCTACCAAATTCAAGACTATGGATATTTATTCTGTTAAAGATATGAGGTAAAGACAAATTAACATAATTAATAAAATGAAAAATTATATAAGTATTTTTGTTAGTCTAAAATGAACCTAAATAATTTTGTGTAAATTAGTCATCAGATATGTCACTCTTCAATCATTCATAAAAATAACAAATAAAAAATATACGAATTGTTTGAGCTATTTTACACACACTCTTAATCTTCTATTACAATTTCTGTATACTACTTACACAAGAATAACTGTATGCTTGTTTTTACATTAATTATTATTATAAAAATTTATGTGAATACAAAAAAATTAGTCATTAATTCAGTTGTAATATATTTAGGTGTAAATATATTTATTGTTTAATTTATTTTAATATAAATAGAGAAGCTTATATTATGGTAGAAATTAAAATAAGCAAAAGCAGTACTTTGAGCTTTTTGCTTTGCTCCTCATCATGTCAATAGCTTTATCCAATTCCAATGCACAATTATTTCAAATTTCACCTTTAAAAAACTGTACTCCACCTAGAAGACCACCATATTTTGGCTTTTGCTTTCATTTTCAGACACATAATTAAAAACAGGAAGGAAAAAAGAAAAGAAAAGAAAAAAAAAAACAGGATATAACAAAATTGAATAATATCCATAAAGCCAATTTCTCTATTTACATAATTCCACTTGGCTAATAGACTTAGTTACCTTTTTTTTTCTCTTTTGCTTCATTATTGGCATAATGTTGAATGTGCTGAACTACCACATTTAATTTGTGGTTAGTAGGGATTCAATTGTCATTATTACTTTTTTTTTTTTTTGCAGAATAAGCTTTTTCTCTTTTTACTTTTTTTAAATGAAGAAACCTTAATTACCTAAGTCAGAGACAGAGAATTCATATCACAATTTGCACAAAGTACGGTTCCTACTTCATTTCCCATTGCATGCCTTTCATGTGATATTGCAATACAAATTTTCAATAGTAATATTAATCTTATATTTAAATGAATGTTTAATTGAAGCTTTAATGGTGAAAACTTAGGTGTAGTATTAAATAAAAATTTAATCAAATCAGTCAAATCATCTAATGACTTTTAATTATTAACTTCACTTAAAATCGATTGCACCTGATCAGTTTTCACCAACTTTAATACAATATTCAGAAAAATCCTGTAGACTTTAATGTTATTTCAACTTTTAAATTAAAAATAATATTTTATAGTAATTAAATAGTTTTAGCATATTATATTAATTATATATATAAGTTTTCTTCACAGTATCATCCAATTATCATAATAAATTATAACAAAAATAAAAATAAATATATTTCATAAAAATTTAGCTGACATATTTTTTTAAAGATATATATATTAAGAGTATAATATATTTTTATGTATTAATATGTTGAAAATGTTAAAAAAATTTTAAAAAAATTGTCACATATTTGTTTATATATAGTATTCTTCAAATATATGTTTGAGACTATTATTAACATCTAAAATAAAAACTAAGAGAGAAACTTCAGGTATTTTAAAGATACTAATATTTCAATAGTCTTAGCCATTAATTTTAATTATAAAAATATATATAATATATATTAATTAAAATAAATAATTAAAATTATTGAAACATCAGTAATTTTTTATAGTTGATTTGCTGTTTTTTAGAAATAATGTTGTTTAATTTTAGAATTATCAAACGGGTTAATCCAGTCTATTTAGATTCGATCTGTCCGAACTTATGCGCTAAATAAATTATTTGTTTAAATCTATTTTATTTATAGACTATAATTTTTCAGTTTAAATTGTTTATGATCAACAAGATGCATTAAATAGATTGATCTGATTACTCTTTTATTTTAGTTTTTAAAAATATGCTGACAAAAAATATTATTTTAAGTTTAAATTAATTGAACTCTTTAATTTAAAAATTAAATAAATTTAATTTTAAAGACAAAATTAATCCCATAAATTTAACCCATTTTAATGATCTACTCAATTTTTCGAACACTGAATTTGTAGGTTTGTACGAATATATCAATGGTTGTCTTAGGTTCAATCGGTCTGTTACTGTCTCCGGAAGAATGCTGTTGTTGTATTATCTGTCTTGGCATGAAACGCTATTAATATTAATTAATATTGTATTACTATTTGATTAATAGAAAAAAATATTCAACTTTCAAAAGGTTGATATTTTCTAGAAGATCAGATAGATGCATCATAGACCGGCATCAACTATTTTATTGTGTGTCAAAAGTCAAAACCATTGACGAAATAAATAAATTAAGTTTGATAAACTAATTAAAACTACCCTAAACATTTGACTTAGTGCAATTCATATCAAATTAAATCTACTTGTCAGAAACATAAAATTATTGATTTACGAAGATAGTGTGACAAAAAAAATGTAAAATTTGCACACACAAGTTATAAACAGAGAAAAAAAATAGTGAATTTGTTGTCAAACTGAGGCAACATCCCTTATGATTTTATTTTAAACTCATAAGAATGTGAATCATCAGTCAAGTTATGTCGATGGTTCCAATTATTTTTTATTCAATAAATTAAGCAAGATCAGAGACCTTATAGTAATATAATGAATTGAATTGATGAGTGAGTTGGCAGCTTATTGAGTAAATAAAAATACATATATGGCATAAACATATAAATTATAATAATTTCGACTACAATATTAACAATATTTTTGTCAATTTTTATTTATAATTATATTTAATAAAAATATTTTTATAAATATATCTAATAAAAATGTTTTTTTACGATTATATTGAATAAAAATATCTTTATAGATATATTTTTTAAATATATTTTTTTATACATATATTTAAAATATATAATTAATTATTATTATCATACAATAAATTAATATATTAATATTCCATACTTTTCTAAATTATAATAATTAAGTTGTGTTCCAGAAAATACCCAAGTCATCCCTCATACCAAGCTGATGTGTGGTTCGAATTCCATCCACACATTTGCATTCAATTCCTAATAATCGATTGACAAATAATGAATAAATTATCAATCTGACAAAGAATTATGTTAATCAAATATATTATGCATAGTTTGTCTAATGATTTTGCCAATTCAAAGTAGCTATTCTATCACAATAAACTAATAAAGTAATAAACACAGCATTTTAAGATCAAAATAAACAGAAAATAGAGTTTCATTAAGTAGTAATTTTAATTCATGAATTAAAATTTGTTTACTTTGCATTTTTATTTTTTATTTTTAAAACTTTGTGAAAGGAAAAGAAAATAAATCAACAAAATCTTATTTTTTATTTTTTTTATAAAAATTTTAAAATAGAAAATACTAAAAATACAAATAAAAATACAAACCAATTACAACTTTAATATTTTAAGTTCAATAAATATGTTAATAATTTTATAAGTTAGTTTTATAAAATTTAAATTAAAATTTGATAAACTTTATCATCTATATATTCATACACGTCTCTATAACCATTGGAAATTAAAGTAAAGCACATTATTGATGAATCTTCAGCATTTCTTTGAACCTTTTGGGAATAGTAATTAAAGAAATAAACTCTATAGGAAGTTGGGTCTGTATAGACGGCTATATCTATATATCTATTAATATTTCTTTGTAAGACTCCAACACGTTTTTTGTTGTTGTTTTTATTCCCTATTTTCCTTGGTCCCTTCGAAAGTTTAAAGAATACAAATGTATATTCTTCGTTGCTTATACTATTAGTTTATGCTTTATATAGACATTGAAATCATCGTCAAGCTAAGGCATTACCTAATTTTTGGTCAACATGCACCATCTCAAAGGGAGCAAAACGCGCTTCATCCTATATATGTATTTATATGGATTTACTATCTTCATAATTTTCAAATATTACTGTTTTTGTGTAAATAACCTGAACGTAGTAGTAGTCTTGATTATAGGAGTTGACGTCAAATTTTAACCTTTAATATTGAGTTATAGGCTGAGATGATTCGAGTTCTTTGTCTAGAGAGATATCACGTCATGAAAAGTACGAACAAAAGAGGAATGTACTTCCAAAAGGTATTTCGATACTTAAGTTAGTATTGAAAAATCATTGTCCCGTTTGAGGATAAAATATCATATCTTTATAGGTGAGGTAAAAATGATCGATTACATTTTATTGATCATCTAAATTGAAGAGCAGTTATTAGGTTTTAATGAGTGATAATACCTGGTCGAACGTTTTTATTCTAGGATGTAGTCCGTTGAGTCTAAAACGTATAACGCCGAGTTATAACGTAAAGTGCCGAGTTATGACGTCGGATTTATAACGGCCGTATCACAGCCCCCAAGCTTAGTCTGAGAATACATTTTAATGAATCATAAGTCGGCCATTTAGTAAGATCATAACTCGGCCATTGGATTAGCCTTGGAACCCCCGATTTAAGATGCTTTATTAAAACAAGGAATAAAATCTTTTGAATTTCAGACATTATTTGAAGTTAACGTGTATTGGAAAGTGTAGTAGTATTTGTTATTGATTTTGCCTTTGAATTTTTTCAATGTAATTTTGAACCATTGATTTAATAGATGCAACAGTTAAGGTTTTTCATGGAACTGAATAGTTAATTTGAATAGTTGCTGAGATGATTTTGATAAAAATGAATTAGTTGGGAGAAAATATTGTGTTAGTTCACCTTTGTTTGGTGATTTGATTGAAGATTGAGTTTGATTACGCATGTGTAAACGATGCGACTTTGAATTGAAGAATTATCACGAATGAGCGTTAGTTCACCTTTGTTTGGTGAAATGATTGAACATTGAGTTTGTGCATGTGTAAACGATGCGGCTTTAAATTGAAGAATTATGGCGAATGAGATGTTTGGTGAATTGATTGAAGATTGAGTTTGATTGAGCATGTGTAAACGATGTGACTTTGAATTGAAGAATTATTGTAAATGAGCGTTAGTTCACCTTTTTTTGGTGAATTGATTAAACATTGAGTTTGATTGCGCATGTGTAAATGATGCGACTTTGAATTGAAGAATTATCGCGAATGAGCGTTAGTTCACCTTTGTTTGGTGAATTGATTGAACATTGAGTTTGCGCATGTGTAAACGATGCGACTTTGAATTGAAGAATTATGGCGAATGAGATGTTTGGTGAATTGATTGAAGATTGAGTTTGATTGCGCATGTGTAAACGATGCGACTTTAAATTGAAGAATTATTGCGAATGAGTGTTAGTTCACCTTTTTTTGGTGAATTGATTGAAGATTGAGTTTGATTGCGCATGTGTAAACGATGCGACTTTGAATTGAAGAATTATCGCGAATGGATAAGTGTTTGTGCTTGTATGATATGTGATTGAATTTGTTGACTGTTGATAGTCATAGTTTGGAAGAAAGTTGATATAGATCTGATGATAGTTGATATAGATTTGACAATGACTGGTAATGATCGATATAAATCTGAAAACAGAGATAATAGATATATACTTGAAAATAGAAAAATAGATATAGATTAGCAAATAGAGATAACATATATAAATTGGCAAATAGAGATGATAGATATGGATAAGAAAATAGAGATGACATATATAGATCAGAAAAACAGATATAGATCGGTAAATAGATATAATAGATATAAATTGAAAAATAGAGATAACAGATATAGATCGGCAAATAGAGATAACAGATATAGATCGGCAAATAGACATAACAGATATAAATCGGCAAATAGATATAACAGATATAGATTGGCAAATAGGGATAACAAATTCAAATCGGAAAATAGAGATGATAGATATAGATTGAAAAAATAGAGATAACATATATAGATCGGCCAATAGACATAACAGATATAAATCGGAAAAATAAAGATAACAGATATAAATCAGAAAATAGAGATGACAGATATAGATCAGAAAAATAGATATAGATCGGCAAATAGATATAACAGATATAAATTGACAAATAGAGATAACAGATATAGATCGACAAATAGATATAATAGATATAAATTGGCAAATAGAGATGATAGATATGGATCGAAAAATATATATAACAGATATAGATCGACAAATAGATATAACAGATATAGATCGACAAATAGAGGTAACAGATATAAATTGAAAAATAAAGATAACAAATATAAATCGGGAGATAGAGATAACAGATATAGATCGGCAAATAGAGGTAACAGATAAATTGAAAAGGTGTTTGCTACGGTACAATGATAAATTTATACGTACCGATACAATAAAAATAATAACAAATAACAAAACGCCATGTGGATTATATTATTTATATCAGCATTTATTGTTTTTTAAAAAAATATATATCATATCAATATTTTTACTCAAATATCCTTATAATTTAGGAAAAATAAAAAATACTTTTTTATTTAATTTTACAAAAAGACCCAAATACCCCTTTTTTATGTTAGAACAAAATTTATCTCCTAAAATTAATCAAATCTTAAAATTGAGCTCATTTATATTTATAAATTTTAAACAATTTAAAAAATAAAACAACATCTGCTATCAATTTCGTGGATACTATTCCATAAACCCTAATTTCTACACATCTGAAAAACAAAAATTCAAAAGAACTGTTCTTCATCTTTCCTGGGTTTTCTTACATCTTTCTCAAAGAACGTCTCTCTCTCTCTCTTTCTCTCTCTCTCTCTCTCAATTCGCATACTGAAACTCTCTTTTCTCTCTCACACTAGCCCACTAGAGTCTCTCTCAGTCTCACTCGAGCCTCATCTCAGTCACACTCGCCGGCGTCTCCATGTGTCGCGGCCTTCCCTGGGCTCCTCGTTGCTGGCGACAGGAGCAACTCGTCGGATTGTCGTCGCTCGTCGTCTTCTGGTTTTGGACCTCGCTGTCGCCGTGGACCGTAGTCCGTTGGTGAGTCCCTGCATCGTCGCTTCCCCTATTCTGTCTTTTCCAGATTTCCCTTCTCCTTGTATTTTGAGATGATGTTGAATTGCTAATCAATTAATTTACTTTGTTTCTGATCTAAATGTTGCTGTAAATCATGAATGATGTAGGATTTTCTGAATTTGGTGCTAATAACATGAGCTAACATTTGGGTTGATGAAAATCATCAATGAGTTAAATTTGGAGCTAAATTTTTTGTTAATGAAAATTATCAATGAGTTGAATTTGTTGCTTTAATAATAAATTTGATTCTTAGTATTGATTGATTTGATTCTTACATAGGCAGTATTGGTCAAACTCCAAATTTGTCTGGAAAAGATATAGATGTTGACTTTGAGATCACTCCATGGACTAGATTTACTTGTTCGGTTATGTTTTGCTGTATGTTTCTATTCTGTTTTATCTTTTCATGTGCAATTGTGCATGCATTAGTTAATCTTTTTGCTGACTAGTATTCTAAGATTAGCTTTTAACAAATTAAGGTAGATAGCGCTAATGAGCCCTTATTTAATTGAGTGTTTTTAGAATACTTGCCAGTAAAATTATTGTAATAATTCTCTTAAAATTGTTCATTTTATAATAATCGAATCAAAGAAGTTGTACCAACTTGATCTTGAAGAAGAAACGAATTATCTTTTGGGAAAGAGGAAGAAGAAGAAGAAGAAGCCCTTTCCCAGTGGAGCCTCCACGGCACCTGCCAAATTTTCTGATGCTTTCACAGAATCCAATTGTAATACCGTATCTAATGCGTTTGTTTGTTGTGTTTCAGGTATTTTTAGGAATTCTTTGCACAAGAGGCGCACCACTGGTGGAAAGAAGAAGGTTTGGGGTTTGGAGGAAGAAGAGAAAGTCTGCTTTCACTCTCTTTTTCAATTCTCTGTGTTTTTCTTAATTTTTTTTCCGAAGTGCCTTAGTTTCTCTTAGTTTCAAAACCAAATCCCCCCAAATTTCAACCCTTGTCTGAATTTCAACCCAAGTCCTTGGTCCATGTTCAATACCAAGATGATGGCACAGAACTTTGTAGTTGATTTGAATAAGCCCTTTGTTGATCGATGATTCTAATATTTACTTGGATCACTAATTTTACGTTATTGCTTTTGGATCATATTTACAGCTGTAGTAATTTTTGGAGACTGGTTTTGAATATTTTTTGACGTTATTGCTTGAGATCCTATGTGTGTGGACATGCAGATGGCCTTCTATTTCTGTTGTGGTCAATGAGACTAAAGGCTATAACAAACAAATTAATAAAATTGTGTCAATTGCACATATATAAGAAATCATTGAAAATTTCCAAGCGCATATGATCTATTTTGGTTGCAGAGTTGGACGATGTCAGAATCTCTTTTATATCTAGGTCGAGCTAAGTTTGTGAAGTTTTCATTAGAAGTGCGAATTTCTCTTATACAAGTCTTTTTTTCCCCTACAAAAATGCTTCCTAAATTGTGTTTCTCTATTAAAAATTTTATGCCTGTTAATGAATGAAAGTCTTACTTTTGTGTCACTGAATGACAAGACCACCATTCTCAGGCACTACAAAAAACTCCTGGATTTACATCAACCTATAGTCAGATGGCGCATAACAGATGGCTCGAGTTAATTGTACCATTAAAGTAATGTAGATAATTATGGGATATAATTCCAGCATAATCTATCATATAGTTGTTTTAATCTGCTATCTGCATATAATACACGACATGTAAAATATTAATCTCAAAAGTTTGATGGCTGTGAGTTTGACTTATTTATATTTGGGAATAATTGTTGGCTCACATGCAATTTTTCAACAATAGGAGAAAAAAGATTATGTAGTAACTTACCGACTTCTTGGTGTGCACATGGCACACATAGCTTTAACTTTGTATGTTTTTCAAAAGAGTACAAAAGCTCTATAGGCTAATTAGTTTTTTTTTATCTACATGGGATCTCAAGTTGAGGTCTTAATTTATTCACATTTACTTTTTAGTTGTTTTTATGAAGGTTCATTCATTTGTGCTAAGTGATTTCAATTAGTTTATAGGTTTTTATTACCGCAGAACTAACTCTCAGTGCTTCTATTACACAAAAACAAAAATCACAAAATAGCAGGGAAACAAATTCAAAGAGCAAATGCAGAGGTAGTAATATATATTTATGGAAAACAATAATAAAAGACATACTTATCAATCACCATTAATTTACTTTGAATGCTTTTGTTTATAACTCTTTTTTTTAAATTTAATTTTGTAATTTACATTTTTGGATTAAATTCTTCTAAAATAAATTAAAATGTAAATTGAAAAATAAAAATTCAATCACCATTAAATTAAAATAGTAAAATTCATGCATGATATAAATTATAAAGCAGGACAAAGAATATTGATAGACTAAGAATAAATTCCAGAGAAAAATAAGGAGTACTTCAAGGATGTTCCAACATGAGTGTATCCAGTAACAATATTCTAGATGGCTGATCTATCATAAGAACAAGTCAAAGAAACTGGTTCGCATATATACATTCACAACAAACTGTTTTCTCCACATTCAACTAGTTGTTCCTTGTCGCTTCCTCCATTGATGATTGTTATGAAATATTGACGAATTTGGAGTCCCCAGCAGCAGATAAGTGAGCTGCTTCTTCACTTTTGTACACCAATTTTGTTGTTCTCTTAAATCAATTAGCTTTGTACACCTTAATATTGCCCTATGCAGTTGTTAGCAGTCCCAAACTTTGTGGCTAGGAACATATAAATAGCTATCAAATGGTTAATCTTTTTCTAGTTTCTCGTCCCAATCGCCCTTTGGACTCTCCAACAAATCGCCTGAGTAAGACCCATCTGGTTGACCAATACATTCAAATTGCTGGATAGAAATTTCTCCTGGATGGTAAGAGAGAAACACTCAGAAAAGCCCTTGAAAAGATAAGAAAAAAGAAATAATTGATCAATTTATAAATTAAACCATATCTAGTTCTAAAGTCTTATGGACTTTTCAAAATCAAGTTTGCAAGATGTATGTACAAGATCAGGATCAATGTGTGCACAATGCATGTCACATTTACAAATCCTTGCATCACAAACAATGCATACGAAAGTTAAGTATTTAACAGACAAATAGAAGGCCATGGCATAAATTTTAAACCTCATAGAATGAAATCATGTGTGAAGGAGACACCATATTGATGAAGGCATAACCCACATTACACTTGTTCTGCAAGAAGAAATAGACAATCAGCCAACCTGACCAAAAGACTCCATCATCTTTGGTTAAAAAAAGAAAAATTTGGATTCATATACCTTAAAATCAATTGGCAAGTGCATTAAGTCATAAGTGCCATGGTGATTCTCATCAATTGCAGCAAAAAGCATCTTTGATGTGTACCTTAAAGCAACCACAATGAGCAATTGTTAATAACTATTTGTATCAAATTATTAAAACAACAAAAACTTGACTAGGATAGGAAGCTTCTTTAATTGTTCTCACTTGTTAGGAATGCTTTTAATCATCAAAGTCGTCCTTGTATCTTCACCACAGAGGATTTCTTCAAGATCAAGTTGGCACAACTTCTTTGAATCAATTATTATAAAATGATTTTAAGAGAATTATTACAATGATTTTACCAACAAGTATTCTAAGAGCACTCATTTAAATAAGGTCTCATTAGCGCTATCTACCTTAATTTGTTAAAAGCTAATCTCAGAATACTAGTCAGCAAAAAGATTAACTAATGCATGCACAATTGCACATGAAAAGATAAAACAGAATAGAAACATACAGCAAAACATAACCGAACAAGTAAATCTAGTCCATGGAGTGATCTCAAAGTCAACATCTATATCTTTTCCAGACAAATTTGGAGTTTGACCAATACTGCCTATGTAAGAATCAAATCAATCAATACTAAGAATCAAATTTATTATTAAAGCAACAAATTCAACTCATTGATAATTTTCATCAACAAAAAATTTAGCTCCAAATTTAACTCATTGATGATTTTCATCAACCCAAATGTTAGCTCATGTTATTAGCACCAAATTCAGAAAATCCTACATCATTCATGATTTACAGCAACATTTAGATCAGAAACAAAGTAAATTAATTGATTAGCAATTCAACATCATCTCAAAATACAAGGAGAAGGGAAATCTGGAAAAGACAGAATAGGGGAAGCGACGATGCAGGGACTCACCAACGGACTACGGTCCACGGCGACAGCGAGGTCCAAAACCAGAAGACGACGAGCGACGACAATCCGACGAGTTGCTCCTGTCGCCAGCAACGAGGAGCCCAGGGAAGGCCGCGACACATGGAGACGCCGGCGAGTGTGACTGAGATGAGGCTCGAGTGAGACTGAGAGAGACTCTAGTGGGCTAGTGTGAGAGAGAAGAGAGAGTTTCAGTATGCGAATTGAGAGAGAGAGAGAGAAAGAGAGGGAGAGACGTTCTTTGAGAAAGATGTAAGAAAATCCAGGAAAGATGAAGAACAGTTCTTTTGAATTTTTGTTTTTCAGATGTGTAGAAATTAGGGTTTATGGAATAGTATCCACGAAATTGATAGCAGATGTTGTTTTATTTTTTAAATTGTTTAAAATTTATAAATATAAATGAGCTCAATTTTAAGATTTGATTAATTTTAGGAGATAAATTTTGTTCTAACATAAAAAAAAGGGGTATTTGGGTCTTTTTGTAAAATTAAATAAAAAATTATTTTTTATTTTTGTTAAATTATAAGGATATTTTAGTAAAAATATTGATATAATATATATTTTTTTTAAAAAAAATAAATGCTGATGAAGATAATATAACCCACATGGCGTTTTATTATTTGTCTTTATTTTTATTGTATCGGTACGTATAAATTTATCATTGTACCGTAGCAAACACCAATTGAAAAATAGATATAATAGATATAAATAAGGAAATAGAGATAACAGATATAGATCGGCAAATAGAGATGACAGATATAGATTGAAAAAATAGAGATAACAGATATAGATCGGCCAATAGACATAACAGATATAAATCGGCAAATAGAGATAACTAATATAAATAAAAAAATAGAGATGATAGATATAGATCAGAAAAATATATACAGATCGGCAAATGGATATAACAGATATAGATTTGCAAATAGAGATAACAGATATAGATTGGCAGATAGAGATGATAGATATAGATCGGCCTTTTTCAGGCCTTAATGATCTATTATATGACCTTTGTTTACAAAGGTGCAAGTAAGTTTGAAGTTACTGGAAGGAAATACGGCCTATAGAAAGAAGGGTGTTTATTTCGAGACCTCGTAGTGGCGCCAATTGTTCTTGTGTGAATAACCTGGACGTAGCCTCGGCTACAGGAGTTGACGCCGAGTTTTAGCCTTTAATGCCGAGCTATAGGCTGAGATGATCCGAGCTCTTCGTCTAGAGAGATATCACGTCACGGAAAGTATGAACAAAGGAGGAGTGTACCTACAAAAGGCACTCTGATGCCTAAGTTAGTACTGAGAATTCAGTGTCCCGTCTGAGGATAAAATATCACACCTTTATAGGTGAGGTGAAGATGGTCGGTTACATTCTATTGATGATCTGAATTGAAGAGCAGTTATTAGGTTTTAATGAGTGATAATGCCTGGTCGGACATTTTTATTCTAAGATGTAGTCCGTTGAGTCTGAAACGTATAATGCCGAGTTATAACGTAAAGTACCAAGTTATTGTATATAATATCGAGTTATGACATTAGATTTGTAATGGCTGTATCAATTGTCAACCCTAAAATTTTTTTATGGATGTATATTTTTCTTTTAATTCAATTTTTATCACTCGTTAATAAAGAGAATATTATTCTATCTCCAAAATAGTAGATAATATGGACATTTGTCTTCAATATGAAAAAAAAGTGCAACATATGGGATTGAAAAGATCAGAGATAGAATGTTAACACTGATGAGAGATTTTTTTGTTTTTCGGACAGGTGATGAGAGTTAAACTGTTTAGTTATAATAAACGTTCTTCACATATTTTTGTCAAATAGAGCAAGTCATAAAGCAAGAGGAGCCCAGGTAATTATAACTAGGTTTGTTAATGGGCTCATAACACAAGATGTCATTTTTTGGTACCAATATACATGTTCAAGTCCATCCAGCCTCATGACCTCCACATTTAAATGAAAACAAAAAACTGTGTCCAAAAATATATAAAAAAAAAAGAAAAACAAAACGAAAGAAAATATATTGAGAATCGCTGGAGTAATTCAAGAGCAATTTAACCCTATAACATTGCATGGGTAAAAATAAAAAAACCTAGTTTCTTTAAAATCTATATTATTAAAAAAAAATTAAAATATCCTTATGTGCAAGATTGGTGTAAATAATAATATTTGAAAGGTTCAAGTAGCTTATTCTAGGGTGAGGCTAAAAAAGTAAAAGGTTAACTTTGTGTAAAATAATTTGACATGATAAAATTCTTCATTTTATAGAAAGATTATTATGAAAGCAAGGGTCCAACATTAGGACTTGCTTCATCTCTTCTAACTGTTTTAACTTTTATATTATAAAAGCCACCATTAAACTAGCTAGAAATCATTTCATCCTATAATAGAAGTATAGAACTACATCCAATAATTTTTGTTAAAGAAAATGTCAGGTCAATTCCTAAAAAACATATTTGTATTTCCTGGTCTTGTTAATAACAAGCATTTACCTTGACACAAATAATTAAGAACCCATTAAAAAAAATTTATAACCATAGAACACATGTATTTGTATTTATTATAATGATTCTTATTTTATTTTTAACAAATTAAGTTGTGAATTGTGATATAACACACCAATCACATTTCCTAACTTATTAATTACAAGGTTGATAGTCTAACAACCAGCAGGAGTTACCATCAAGTTACACAAATAAGTAAATAACAAATATTCAAATAATAATATAATTAGTTTATTTTAATTTTTTTTCTCTGACAAAAAATTCGTACATAATTTAATTGAATTCAATGCGAGTTAACCTTAGACCTAGAATATACTAGTCTATAGTGTTATAGTCTATGGTTGTCGCTATCACACATAACCCATTCATTTCACTTGGTTATTTTCCCGGCAACACCTCAGAAACCCTAATTTCCCAGTTTTGCACCGTTTCTCACTGAATTCAACGCTTTCCGTTCCCTCTAAAAATCAACTCTGACAATTCTCCACAAATCGAATCCTCCTTACTGAAAAGTTTCCTTTTTTCGTTTCCGGTGTAAGTTTTGCTGATATCGTCAGCTTGGGTGTGCGTGCGCTTTGTGGTTTTTTTTTTGGGTGTTTGTGGTTGAAGGTCCTTCAATGGCGGAGGACCGGAAGAATGAGGGAAGTGACTACAGTTCGGAGGAGGAAGGAACTGAGGATTACAGGCGCGGAGGGTACCATGCGGTTCGGATTGGGGATACATTCAAGAATGGATGTTATGTGGTTCAGAGCAAGCTTGGTTGGGGCCATTTTTCCACCGTGTGGCTCGCTTGGGACACTCAGAAATCGG
>NW_026264853.1:343413-346406 GCF_000817695.3 Arachis duranensis
ATAGATATAACAAGAAAAAAACAATTGATGGCTTGGAAGAAGCCGAGTTTTGTGTTTTAATTGGGTTATGGCTTTAAGAATGATTGGCATTGTTTCAACGGAAGAGGACTTTGTGGAAAGTTTAGGATTTCCTATTTTATCTGAATTTTTCTATGGGGAAAATTTTGCTAAAAGGATTTTATTCCAATTGTCATTGAAACAGTTTTCATCAGTGTTCTATGTTTGGCATTCTAAAGAAATATATAATTCTTAATTGTTAGATAAGATAGCTAGATTCTGCTTCTTAATGCTTTGTTTTGCTAGAGAAGTTGACAAAACTTTGTAATCAGTTGTTCATATTATATTGCCTTGTTGCTTTTTTTACTGCAATGTTGTTGATGTAGATTGTAATCTGTGGCTATGTTATTCTTCAATTTGGAACTATATGAATTGATGTGGGCGATTATTTGTCTTCAGAGATATGTCGCCCTAAAAATTCAGAAGAGTGCTCAGCACTACACTGAAGCAGCAATGGATGAAATAAAGATTCTCAAACAAATTGCAGATGGAGATCCACATGACAATAAATGTGTTGTGAAGCTTTTGGATCACTTCAAGCATTCAGGACCCAATGGCCAGCATGTCTGTATGGTTTTTGAATTCCTTGGGGACAATCTTCTCACTCTTATCAAGTATAGTGATTATCGAGGAGTTCCTCTTCCCATAGTTAAGGAAATCTGCTTCCATATTTTGGTGGGTTTGGATTACTTGCATCGTGAGCTTTCTATAATACACACTGATTTGAAGCCGGAGAATGTCTTGCTTCTGTCACCACTGGATCCATCTAAGGATCCTAGGAAATCAGGCATTCCACTTATTGCTCCAAATACGAAGGAGAAGATCAGCAATGGGACCATAAAAGACGAAAGAAGTTTGCATGCAGACTTGACCAAGAACCAGAAAAAGAAAATGCGGAAAAAGGCTAAAAAGGCAGCTCAAGCTTGTGTTGGGATGGAAAGTCCCGAGGAAGCCGAGGAGGATGGTAAAACACCTGAGCAAGATGAATGTAGTAAAGATGTGGAACTAAGTTTAGAATCCAGTGAAGTTAATGGTTCTGTGGGCAAAGATGAATCGACAAAGGCTTCTGAAACCAAGGATGATCCCCAAGGAAGCCGTGGTCAAAGGAAATCTGAAAGAAAGAAGTTACTTGCCTCTGCTGATCTTAAGTGCAAGCTGGTTGATTTTGGTAATGCGTGTTGGACTTATAAACAATTCACAAACGATATTCAGACGAGGCAGTATAGATGTCCTGAAGTTATTCTCGGATCAAAATACTCAACTCCAGCAGATCTATGGTCTTTTGCGTGCATTTGCTTTGAGCTTGCGACTGGTGATGTTCTTTTTGATCCTCACAGTGGTGACAACTATGACAGGGATGAGGTGATCATCTTTTTAGAATTGAATTTACTGATTGGCTTTTTTTCATATCATTAGCTTATGACTTTGAAAACTCTCTAACTTAAATCGATGGACTACTTTATTGATGTTTCAGAATTTTCTTTGCAGGATCATCTGGCCTTGATGATGGAGCTTCTCGGAATGATGCCTCGCAAGGTAAGCATGTCAACGTCCAAGTTGTTAATAATATAATTCAATTTGCATCATGACATAACCAAGAAAAAATATATATACAACATACCTAACTACCTACTATTGGTTGTTTCTACATGTCATTCAGTCATTTCATTATGGACACCACTTTCCTTGTCCTATTGCTGGTGGATATTTTTCTTTCTTAATGACATCTGATACCAGAGAATGAAACAATATGTTGGTTTTTTGCATTTCTTTTTATATTTTAATTTTGATATTCTATAAGTGTGAAGCTATTTGTACCATCAACCAATTATACACACTACACACCTACAAAAAATTTTTGTGATAATTATTGCAAGTGTGAAACCCTTTTAGTTATATGGCAATTTATGGTTGAGCTACATAGCAGAATATAAATGGAATTTTATTTTTAATTGTCAGTAAGTATCAATATTTTGTTTGTTCCCAACTGCTAAGAGCAAATATTTCCTTTAGATTGCATTAGGTGGTCGTTATTCGCGCGAGTTTTTCAATAGATATGGTGATTTGAGGCACATCCGTCAGTTGCGGTTCTGGCCTCTTAACAAAGTACTGATGGAGAAATATGATTTCAGCGAGCAAGATGCAAATGACATGGCTGGCTTCATTATTCCATTACTGGATTTTGTCCCTGACAAGAGGCCAACAGCAGCTCAGTGCCTTACTCATCCATGGTTGAGTACAAGACCTCAGACTCTCAAACCTTCGTCCACACCTGTGCAACCGGGGGAGAAAGATGGAGAGACATTGGAAAAGACAAAGGAAAAGGCTGAGCTGGAAGCTGTGGAAGTTGGCATTGGGAATATAGCTATTGATGGAGCTCCAAAGCCAGTTGAAATGTCCCAAACTATACAACAGTTGTCAAAATAAATAGAAATGCATCCTGTTTTTGTTTATTTGGAAATGCAATGAAGGGCCCTTTGATGAGTGATATTCATGGAACTGTTGTATTAGACCTTATATGAAGCAATGGGTCCCATATCAAATTTGGGGTGAGGTATTTTTTGAAGCTTTGAATTTCGGTAGCCCTTGATTGGATGAGGCATGGTGCATGGATGTCCTTTCTGATGTGCTGCAGTAATATTACCTTTTGAGGCCTTCCCTTATTCCAGAATGGCTCAGATAGCTTCCTTCACATTCAACATAAAATGTCTCGGGCTGTAAACACTAATGTCCTTTATTATTTATTTTTATTGAGTTCTCCCCAGAAACTTCTTCCTAGATTAGGTTTTTCTTTTTTCCTTTTGAAAATGTTACTTGTGAGGGGTTTGAATTGTATATCTGAATGAGTTATATCCGTTAATTCTTGATGTGTTCATATCAGAATTTGTTGATGAAGACTTTGCCCCCTAATACGTTTTTTTTTTTGCCCCCTAATA
>NW_026264853.1:346445-372434 GCF_000817695.3 Arachis duranensis
TTCATACAAAAGCTTCATCGTATGCAGAGATATTATATATTTCGAAACTTTAGTTTCTTAGCTTGTTTTAAAGAGAACTCTGAAAAACTAACGGGTTGAGTTGTTTAGTGACTGCAATTATCCGAGTGACTTGGTGGATTTGAAAAACTAACGGGCTGGGTTCGGATTTGTTGGGGCTTCGTTCGAAATATCAGACTACCAGACTCGCAATTCCAAGAATCTTTATTTGTGTATAAATATATTATTTAATTTATTTTTTATATGTATTTTATATTTCAATATATATTTTATACAAACAATTAATTTGATAAGTCCAATTAAATTAGTGTAATATAACAAAAATCAATTATAACTAGTATTATTTTAAATTTTATTATTTAACTTAGTTAGACTTGGTTCATAAAAAGATTTGGATGTGTAATATTACTCTCTTTTTTTGGAGTTAAACCCAGAGTGGTTCCTGAGATTCATAAAATGCACCGATTTAGTCCCTGACTTCTCAATTGCACTAATTACGTTTTCCAGATTGCAAAAAATGCATCAACATGGTCCTTGTCTAATTTTTCGTTTTCATAATTCTTGCCGGCGAGAGTGACATGGCGAATAATTGCCACACTGGAGGATGGAAAACGTCGTCGTATTGGGTTTTGGCGCTAAACCCATAACTAGACACTTCGTCTTCCTCATCTTCTGCGAACTGAAAGCGCCAAACCCTGGCATTCGAGAGTTCTGGCGAGGCTTTTCGGAGTGAAACAAGTTGGAGTTCAGAGGAACCTGGTCATCGTTGGCTCAAGATCGCTGAAGGAAGGAGCAAAGATTCTGCGTGAAATCCCATGTGACAGAGGTAGGCATGCAGTATATTAGATAGTGTTGTTTTGTTTTTCATAGTGGTAATGTATCCATCATTATGGATTTTACTTGGAAATTTGGTGTAGATTGATGAAAAACCATGGATGCTATGTTAGTAGCTAGGGTTTTTTGCACTTGGTGGTGTGGGTAGGGGTTATCGGAATGTTCTGTTTTCAAATTGAAAATATGGTCATTTCTATAATGACATAGTCACTGAAGTAGTTATTAGTAAGCAATTTTGGAATATAATCTGTTGTTGTTTGCTGATTTCATATGTTAGATAAAATGTATTTTTTCGTTACAGATAGAAAAGTTGCTGGATATCATGTTCTATCATGGTGGAACGTTTAAGAAGAATGTTGATGGAAGATTGGTTTATTTTGAACATGGAGTTTCGACGCCTAAACTGATGGAGGAGAAAGAAGCTGTTCTGTGTCTGGATTATGTTCCACAAGAGGAGTCTGGGGTTTAAACAACAAGAATACCCCTGAGAATACCTTAAATGAAATGCCAGATGACAAATCAATGTGAGATTCAATAATTTCTTTAGAATTTTCAGTTTCAAAATTCACTCACAATTTTATCCTTGCACTAAATATGGGTCAAATTTACCATATGAACAAAAGTAATGTTCAAACATTTTTTGATTAGGGTACCTGAAATTGCAATTGTGTTATATTCTTGTTGTACTGTTTGGAATTTGTGAAAATGAGTCTCAAAATCGCAATGAAGTGCGTGATAAATCAAGAAATTTTTTTAAACAAAATCTATTTGTTGATCTTCAATCAGGTCAAAGAGTTTCTCTCTGAAAGTGCTTGATTGAATATGAGTGATGAGAATGGAAGTGTAGAGAACGAAGTGTATAAGAAGTTGAAATCTCTAACTCTTGAGCCCATGAATAATACTCATTTGCGAATCGTACTGCTTGCATCTGGTGGACACTTTGCTAGTTGTGTCTTTGATGGTGATGTAGTTATGGCTCACACGACCTTTCACAGGTTAGGAAACAATCGGCTAAAATTTGAAGTAATAGTTTTTGCTTGACATGTTTGGCGGAGAGAATCTATTACAACAGACATGCACAATGCACATGCCATTTTAACTGTTCCCATACGCAATGTTGTACTTGGTTTTTATTTTTCCTGGATGTTGTGAATGAGTTATGCTTGAGTTAACTATCAGAAACCTAATGCTTCTTGCTAACCTGTGATGTTGGAAGCCAATATTTTAAAGCTTGCATTACCTTTCGTTTGTAGCACCCTCATTTATCACTCTTGGAAGACTTGATGCAATCTTAATTCCTTACCAAACACTAATGTTCATTTTGTGTTCTCAACTTCTAATGCATCAGTTATCAAATTGGAGTTTTCCAGATTTAATGCTCAATTATTGATTTATGATGTTGGCTTCTTGAAATTAGAATCTTTTAGAAGGATTTAGATGCATCATCCATTCTATATTTCCTTCTTGAGAACAAGAAAAATGTTTAAAGTTTTCCTTTAGGCATTGCGTTTCTCCAGTGCAAGGCATGGGAATGAATTCTTGTTTGGCTTAATTAGATGGAGGGTATCCGAAGATTTAGAGTTAAATTGAGTCCAAGAGAAAACTATTGGCAAACATTTAAAAAGATTTAGATTTTAATAATTTGATTTTGACATGATTTTCTATAGGCTCTTCACAAGACGTTTCCCACACCCACACCGATTTGGTACTTGCGAGCCTCTGTTCTGACTTGGCCTCCTTGTGGTTGATTGCATAGAACTTCTCTCTCCTTCATCTGCACGTCCAACCATCATCCAACCAGCAAAGCAACGGCTACGAGAATGAGCAGGAAAGAAGAAGAAGCAGATGATGAAGACCGAAGAAGTGGTGCGCTACTTCTGAGTTAGGGTTTAAAAAGGGACCAGGGACCAAATTGGGTCATAAACTTTCATTTGCCACATCATGCAACCGTTAGACACTCCAGCATGGCAATTATTCGCCACGTCACTCCCGCCAGCAAGAAATATGAACGGAAAATTCGAGAGGGACTACGTTGATGCATTTTTTGTAATTTGGAAGACGTAATTAGTGTTTGTTTGGGCGCCATTATTTTGATAAAAAAAGATCTTTTTCTATTGAAAAAAGATCTTTTTTTTTATTTTTTAGTGTGTTTGGCAAATTTCTAGTAGTAAAAGTAAAAGCACTAGAAAAATCAGAAAAACATCTTTTTTGAGAAGCTGTAATTTACATCTTTTTTTAAAAGATCTTTTTTCCTTAAAAAAAAGATGTTTTTCATATAATAAATAAACAAAAAAGTACTTTTATATTGTTATACCCAAACATAATTGATAAATAAAAAGATCTTTTTACATGAGATACCCAAACATAAAATTACTTTTACTTTTCCATAAGATCTTTTAAAAAAAGATAACTCGAAAAAAGATCTTTTCTTAGAAGCTCACCCAAACAAACCCTTAGTGTAATTGGAAAGTCAGGGACTAACTCAGTGCATTTTGTGAATCTGAGGAACCACTTTGAAGTTTAACTCCTTTTTTGTGTACTAACAACATAATTATTCTATTTTCCCCAGATTTGGTTAGTAAATGATCACGATAATACACAGCATTCATTGTGAATATTAGTCGTACTTAATTTCCACATAAAAAAAAAAAAGATTGGATCAATCCTGTACCGTGTTTGGACGTCATTTTTCTAATCTTGCCCAATCCAATATTCTACACACACCAGCACCCTAAAAAATTCCCAACTAAAATGCTTCTTGCTGGGGGAGTGTTCAACTTCCTGTCTTGATGCATATAGTGTGAATGTGTATTGTTTTAGCACGTACGGGCACGAGCAACAACCAGATGTAGGATCTCGATGGCTGATCGTCGATTATGACTATTATAACCACTCTGAAATCATTAAACAACAAAACAATGCTCGACTCCCTTCCTAAATAAGAATGGAAACGAATTCTTGCCGATTGATTGGTAATGACTAATGCCGATAATATTGCACACACTTTCCAATTCATTCTGGATGGTCCTCATGCACAATCACTGCATTCATTGAGTGCTTAGTTTTCTTCATGATCTGATATCACCTGAAAAAATAATTGCATTGGGAAGTCATTAGAAGCTTCATATATATGCAATATATTTGGGTTAAGGATGTTATATAGACAAATGGCTTAAATGTAACTTTTGGTCCATATAGATATACGTTGTTTTTATTTTAGAGTAGTACTACAGGGGCTAATAAGTTAAAAGGTAGTAGATATTATTACCTAATTTTTGAAGTTTCTTCCAATCAAAATATTTTCCTTGCCTTGAGGTAGAAATACATAAGGAAAAAAGCAACAACAGCACCGACAATTATTCCAGCTGTCGTCAGCCAAAATGCAAACTGCATACAAATTCAAAAATTTAGCTATGTTTGTAGGACTTTTTTGTTTCTTTGAGACCAAGTGACAATCATTTGCAAGAAGAATCAAGAAAAACATGCATGAAATATGATTTCGGAAAACAACATACCACATGCTCTTCAAGATATGACTTCAGGTTCATGCCAAATATACCTGAAATCATGAAAAATAATCAGTCTGATGCATTTGATATGTAATCTGCATGTTTATTTGTGATATTTCATTCAACCTCTAAATTGAGCAGCTGAAGATCCTAAATATTAACAGCCCTTGTCCTTGATAGGATAGAACATTAAAACAAAAGAATTTTGCTGTTATCATGGTAGTAAGTTATGAAGGCCAAATGCATGCTCATATGTTTTAGACTAACTTCAGAATTTTAACATAACAAAATTGTTAAACGATTTTATGAACAGTCTGCAACTGGATGTCAAGCTTTAATCAAACTGAAGTTTGCTGGAACTCTTGGTTAATTTTAATGCTTAATGTGAAATCATTTCAATTAACTGGTTTATGTGGTCTTGGGTGTGATTAGGTAAAATAAATGCTGGTTAGCACATGGACGGTTTTGGTAGAACTCACTGTACAAACTATATCAAACCATTGCCAAAAATCTGTACCTGCTACAAGTGCACCAACTGCCACACAGAATGTTCCTACTTGGAGAAGCAGTTCCACTCGGCTAACCTCAAGCCTTCGTGAGCTGTCAAATGCAATCAAATTTGTTGGAACAAATAGTGTCAGTAAAAGCAATGATTGCAAACTGCCTAATCCCCTGTGACAAGAGTGAATTGAGGGCCAAACCTCAAACTGACTGCTATAGAATCTTCCATTTCCCTTGCAGAATCAAGAAGCCTTTCAGCTTGACCATGACATGATTCACATCTGAAAGTACGGTTAGAAATAGAAATCAATATTTTCAATGAAATCAATAGTTATGAAGTAATTTGTTGAAATCATCAACTTTTAGGGAGTTTGAAAGCTTCATGAAACTTGTTTCCTAATGTAGATTCCTTTAAAATATTTGTAGCTAGATTACATAGTTTTATGGATATCCATGAGGTTGTAACATGCAATGGTAACCAACAGCTTAAGATATTGGTTTCAAATTGTTTACATGTAATGCACCAATTAGGATTGAGAATAACCTTTGAAGATAATTTTCAAGAAGCATCTCAATTTCCTCCTCCTCCTCTTCATATAAAAAAAAACAAATAAATAAGAAGAAAGGCAAACGAGAAGTTATGTTATAGGTCAACAATAGAATGTAAGACCTATTTGAAGTCAGCAATAACAAAACTGCATCAAATAGCTTACCTTCGGCAATCTGCTTCTCTAAGGGTACAGAGCATTCGACCAAATTGTCTCCTTTTGTAACCGTGCAGTTTCTTCCCATAATACATATACGGCGTATTTCATGGGGATCTTCCAAAAGGTCGAGCAGCATCTGTCTAAGAGCGCCAGCCCGAGAACCTAACTCAACCTAGCAAATATGCATGAAGGAAATAAGCAACTATAGAGATGAAAAATGATAGCTTATTGGGGAGAAAAACTACAGATTAAATTTTACCAAAGTTTGTTTGCTAATACGAAGTTGCTCCAATATGTCACCCGTTAATCGATTTGGCAAGGCTTCAAGAAGAGCCTGCACCTGGAACAAGAGGGAGAGAAAGAAAGTTGAAAAAATATTATATTTCCAATCAAGGAGGGAATCCCGAGACTTAAAATGGTGGAAACTTATGGGTCTGCTATTAATCCCTACTACAGAAAACCAATATAATCGGAAAAGTATTTCAGTAAGACTTTCTAGCTTGAAGTATGCAATGCTGAACATATCATATAAAGCACCACAAAATGAGCTTTATATCACTTTTCAGATGTAGTGGAATGCATGCATGAAGTCGTTGGAACAGATCACACAAGAACTAATAGATAATGCAAGGAATTTATGCCAGTTCTGGTTCGGAAGTAGATTTTGAAATAACTCCCGTTAATGTATTTTATAAAAACAACCTATGATAATAAAACAGGAGGCAAAAGATAAGAAATATGATAATAATAAAAGCTGTAACCTAACAGACAAAAAGTACAAAATATACTCGAACATTTAAGTTTAGAAATACCAACTTATGATAATAAGAAGACAAGGAACAACAAAGAAACACATAAATGCAAGAACACATACACAAAACTCCAACATGAAAACTCAGTTACTCACTGTGTTCCCATACTCACTCGAGGTTCTAAGTCCATCAGTCTGCGCTCTAAACGCTGTATTCTTGAAAGCAATGCTGCTTCAACAGCCTGAAAGTTCCCCGGGTAGGGATTGGTCCAGATTCTTAAAATTAACATGTTTGAGAAAAATATGAATACAATTTATTAAATATCCCTCTGAAAAGGAAACTAAGAAATCTTCTAAGATTATAGGATATGAAATAGAGGATTTCCATCTATTTTGTAGTGGGTGTAAATTGCTTAGAGTTTAGTGGGAAGGCTCCATGTATGTGATTTGTCTAACAGTTTAGTGGATGGCATTTCACAGCCGCTTGTTTACAGTGCCACCACAAATGGATGCCTCGGTAACATAAAAGAAATCAAAAGAAAACTCTTAGGAGACACAGTCACTGCTGAAGAGCCAAGAAATGGTTAGGTTCTCCTATCTGTATACTTCGTGTTTACAAACATCCACTACAGTACGAAACTTATTTTTACCTTTCCAAAAACTATGGCCATAAAGATCTACTGAGCTATAATTCTGAAATTTCTCCAACTGTTCAGTTTTGGTTTTTCTCCTTATCCTTTTCAGTACTATGTATGTAAGTATGTTAAATGAAAGTAGCAAATTTCAGACAAACCTCGAGTTCAAATGGCATTGATGGCCCTCCGTTACTGTTCTTGGGGTTCAACCTGGGCAACAATGACTCCAGAAAAGCTTGCCCTCCTTTACTGATAAATATCAGCAGAGGCAGAAGTTTGGTTTTAGTGCACTCAAATAACTTTATCCATGAAATGATGACAACGATGCAACCATAATATATTAATTTGGAATTAAGACATTACCGATTATAGTCAAATATAAGTACACAATCTTTCATTGCTATTGCTCGAAGGGAGCCCAGATTTAGAAGTATCGCATACTCACGAACCTAACACAAGACAAAGAACTGAAAATTAATTGATATAAAAGGCAACTTCAATAAGGCTACCATCCTGGATTATTTGATAGAAGCAGACAACGCGGCAAAGCCATGTAAACTTTACAAATTATAACATCATGGAGGACAGAGCACTCCATGACATCTTCATGAAACTTGAATGACTGCATAAACACACACCACGAAGTATTACTAAATAGCGAGGATGCAAACAAAAGAAACTGTACCAGCAAAGAGGGTACCGAATTCGTCAAAAACAAAGACGGATCCACACTTCGAATGTCCCGAGGACGAAGACCTGAACCATCATCAAACAGAACAAAGCGATCACAGCATCAGCGTGCAAATGCATCTTTGCAAAATAAGCAATGGGTGCAATGGTTGATTCAGAACAACTGTTATGCAAACTATAACTACGTTACAGAAAGAAGCTTAACATGAGTAAATGAACTGATATTTATTTTCCGCTAATTTCAGCCTTAGGCGTAAATTTATCCATTTAACTCACCACTTGACTTCAACAATTGTCTCCTATTGATTTTTCTTGTCGATACTGTTCCATCTGATCTCACTTCCACAACCTTCACAAAGCAACAAAACAGCAGAAGAATCACATGAGCAAAATGAAACCAAGAAAAAAATGAAAAAAAAGAGTAAAAAACTGCATAGAAGCTTCAACAAAATTCTAGAAGCTTCCAATAACGCCTGACATAGTAGTTTCAGAAGTTAACAGGGAGCTAATGATAAGAACGAACTTCGTAAACCGGTTCTCGAATTCCAAGCGAAAGAGAGTCGCCAGAGTAGCTAGTCGCGACTCTCGGAGACTCAAGACGGTCAGTTTCCGAAGCAGAGGTTTGGCTCCGGAGCTGACCGTTTCCGTCATCCTCAGAAGCAGCTTCGTCGGAATCAGTGACGACTGTTTCGGCGTCGCTCCATTGCTTCTCCTCTGTGGATCTGGCGAGGCATTTGACGACGTAAGGCGCCAGAACCTTCAGCTTCAGTGCCGGAGCCAAAACATTGCTCCGGTGCAGTAGATTCACGGAAGGAAGACACGGCGCGTCAAAAGCACGCGGGTCGGCGAGATCGGAGAAGGCGGCAAAGTTAGTTGGAGCGAGAAGAGGTTGTTGAGAACGGAACCGCAGTAGGAGCGGCCATCTCAAAGCCATGGTTTAGTTTAAGTGCGGTTATGGTTATAGCTATGGTTATAGTTATGGTGGTCGTGCATGCCGTGCAGGAACAGAGTAGTTGGAGCTTCTGCACTTCAATCGGAGTCTGTAACGATCAAAACGAAACGATGTAATAAATTATCTAGTCAGTTCTTTTCTTTTTATTATTTTAATATATTTCGAATTATATTTTATTCATATTCCAAATTTCCAATGCAAAGATAGCCAGGAAAAATAAGGGGAAAAACTGAAAAAGGACATAATTTATTTGTGGCTGGTATTTGCCGTTGGATTCAGGTGCAAGGTCCTTCTCGAGTTATCATTTTTATTTTTTTTTCTGGAAAAAGAAAATAGCTGGGCCTTTTGGGCCAGAGGCCGGCCCAACAATGAACTTTAGAAGAATCATTGAAGAAGATACAAGCTGGTTTGGATGGTGGTATTGACGATGCTACTGAATTTCTGATTCGATTTGCCGGTAAATATTTGAAATTGGAGGGAACTGCAAGCAAGGGCGAAGCTGATGGCGGTTCCAACAGATCCTGCCATCGAAGAAGAGGAGGAGCACGGTGGTCCGACGCACCATCCTTCTGCTCCGCTGGATGAGGTTATCATCAACGCCTCTGATTGAGTTTTTATTTTTCTTCTCTTTTATTCCTCAATATTACAAAATATCATTCCAGTTACGTTTGAATCCATTCGATGAAATTAATTTTATTTCTTCAACTGTCTTGCACCAGTATACTGTGTTCTTGCTTTAGTTTGAAATGAAAATACAAAGAAGAAGGAGGAGTAGTAGTAGTAATACTGGAAATGAAACTAGGATTGTTGCAATAGCTGGTTAGGGTTCTTCATTTCTTACACGGCGATTGCTTTAAATTACTTTTGATGCAGTCTTTTGACATATCAACAACAGTTGATCCGAGTTATATAATCTCCTTGATAAGGAAGCTGCTGCCGTCGGGTTCTGCTTCTCAGAATGCACCTAAACGAAGTTTGAGTATTAGTAATGAAGAAGAAGGGGCTCCAGTGTCTGCTGCTAATGATAATGATCATGAGCACCTCAATTCATCCAGTTATAAATCTGAGAACATGGATGTTGATGATTCTGGTGAAGTGTTTTGCCAGCAAGGAGAATGTGATGGTACCAGTAATGCAGGTAAAGAGCAGGACTGGGAGGAATATGGTTGCGTTTTGTGGGATCTAGCTGCCAACACAACACATGCAGAACTTATGGTATGTATGCTGTCATCTATTGGTTTAACTCATGACATGTCCAAGTCTGGATTATGTTTATAATACTTTCTGCATTTCAACATTTTTTATGTTGTATGAATTGAGATGATGCAGTTTCTTTTATAATCTTATAGGTGGAGAATCTCATACTTGATGTGCTTTTAGCAAATCTCCTTGTTTGCAAGTCCCCACGTGTTACTGTAAGTGACTGTTAATATATGACATAATTAATGCATTTTTTTACATGGTTTGTGGAAAGTAAGATTATCAGGTAAGAAAGAATTATCTAATACATCTATCTATGGCTAATTTCATGTCACAGGAAATTAGCATAGGAATTATCGGAAACCTGGCCTGTCATGAAATTCCAATGAAGCGCATAGTTTCCACAAATGGATTGATTGAGATAATTGTGGACAAATTGTTTATGGATGATCCTCAATGCCTTTGTGAAATATGCCGGTATGTTGCAGTTTTACACAATTTGGTTTGACTTCAGCTTTGGTTGTCCAACTACTTTATAGTTTTATTTTCTTTTTGCTGATTAAATTTGCGTTATTTCTTTCTATTTCTGTATTGCCTTAGTTTTGTGGTTTTCATGTTATTTTCACTCTATGCTTTTACAGTGTATAACTTGTGTGTGAAAGAAACATGCTCCAAGTATATCAAATGTTTCTTTCCTATTCTTTTTTGATAAAAATACATATGTTTGTTCCGGCTGAACTAATTTTTCCTTGTTATTTTTAAGATAAACTCCGGCACAACAACCATGTGATTAGGTGGGAAATTACACTTTGATTTATTTTCTCGTGATTTGTTGCATACTTTAAATTAGGTATCATACTATAACTTTTATTTGTTCCAAAGCATGAAAAAGAAATCAATTTTTCAGTGAATTCTAATTCTTGATTTTCCAAACACTCAGGTTGTTGGCTGTGAGTCTTCAAAGTGGTGAATCTGTTGCATGGGCTGAGGCATTGCAATCTGAATATACACTGTGCCAAATATTATGGATTGCAGAAAATACGCTGAACCTTCAGCTTACAGAAAAGGTAATAAGCAGTCTGTATTAATACATGGTAATTTTGACTGATTTTTATGTTGTTTATGATTTTTGAGAGCATGTTATTGAGTACCTGCACAAGAAACTTAAAACATTTTGAGAGGAAACTATTTGTTTTATTCCTTTGCTTTTTTTAGCACTCTTTCTGAGTCAGAATGTAAGTTCATCTAATCAATAGCTAAAACTGTTCTACCGTTTGACAGAGCATTGGACTTATATTAGCAATATTAGAAAGTCAGCAGAAAGTTGTGGATGCTCTTCTTCCCCCTATTATGAAGCTTGGTTTGACAAGTATATTGATCAATCTCTTGGCCTTTGAGATGAGCAAACTAATGAATGAAAGAATACCTGAAAGGTACATCTATCCATAGCCCTTCATTCTGCAATGACAAAGCCATATGGTTCCTATTATCTTCTTATACTAACTATAAAAATAGCAGTGATAGGTGCTTAAAGTACTTTCACTTTTATTCTTCTCTCTTACATATTCAACATTATCCATCCAGCTATCTACTGGAAGTGATAGAACATTTTATTATCTTATGTTTCAGGTACACGATTCTTGATTTAATTCTTCGTGCACTCGAAGCACTTTCTGTTATAGATGATCATTCTCAGGAAATATGTTCAAGTAAAGAGCTTTTCCAGTTAATTTGTGATCTGATTAAGTTCCCAGATAAAGTGGAGGTATATTTTTTTGACTCGATTAAAACTTTCAGAACATTGCATTTTGCTCAACATACTTTATAACTGTTGATGGCTATAACCTGGTATTTGGTAGCCTATATATGTATGCATTTTTAATGGTCAGAATATGAATTTGTAGGTGATCCATGCTAGGGTGTGAGATATTGTTGGAGGAGTATGTTGGTCAGGAATAATCTTTTGTCCACAGAACTCATGTAAATACCTAGATTTTTTTTTTAATTTTCCAATACCTCACAAAGTTTTTCAAATAATCTTTTCTTGTTTCTGTTCCTTGTTTCCTTGATTACATCAGTTCATGGGTTTTCAAATATTAGCATGCTTAAAAAAAATTAAATAACACAATCCATGTTACAAATACAAGCATATGAAAGGATTTAATAGTGGTATTGATGATAAATTAACAATTTTGTTCATATATGTCAGTCTAGATCAGTTGAGCAGAGGACTCAATAATGCAACCTACTTTTTTAAACAAACATCAATGTACCAAATTCACGTCAATGAATTTTGAGATATAGTGTCGCGGAAATCAAATTTCCTCTAAAGTGGTAACACCTGATTTTTTAAGTTAACATAGAATATCATCTAAATTGGCTGTAGCTGATGAAAGCAGAAGCCAATGTACTCTTGTCAGTTATAGCTCCTGCTGCTTTAATATGTGCAATCTATAGATTGCCAAGAAATGGAAATGATTTGGCTAACTTGAAATATATGGTGAATTGTTTATATCTTTTGTAGGTTGGGAACTGCTGCGTTACTGCTGCAATTCTTATTGCAAATATTTTGTCTGAAGTTGCTGATCATGCTTCTGAGATATCACAGGGTAAAACAGGTTTCCCTGTCTCATACTCATACATGAACTTCAACAATTTTTTTTTTTTTCTTTCATGATTCTCAGTATTAATTATTAATGGCATTCTACTTTCCAGATTTTGGCCTATTGGCTGGTCTGCTTGACATATTTCCTTTTGCTTCGGATGATTTAGAAGCAAGAAATGCACTATGGAATGTAATTGCTAGAATAATGGTTAGAATTCAGGAAACTGAGATTAGTCCGTCAAGTTTATATCATTACGTTTCAGTTCTTGTGAACAAAACTGATATGATTGAAGACGAGCTTCTTAACCAACAATTGGTCAACTCTAGTCATGAACAGGAAGGCTTGTCTCCTGGCTCAACCGTGGATGCTAGAAACACATCGGTATCCTTCTCTTTTAGCTTGTTGAATTTATTATCTTTGATTAATGCTCCATTTGGATGACAAGAATCGGTTTGTAGGAAGTATCACAACTCTAGCATGTTCCATTTAATTCCATTGTATGTGATCATGATTATATAACTTGGAATCCATACTGTTCCTCCTGCACTAACTGGTTAGTATAAGCTAGTAATAGTTTATATTAAGTGATGACTTATGCAGTTTAAATGTTCGGTTGGAAGGTAAAAGTGAAGGGTAAAACTAGTGAGGGGTAAAATTTCATAGATGAATTTCGTGTATAATTTTAAAGAGTTGATACATGAAATTTACCAAATTTTCTACTCCTTGTACCAAAAAATGTCTTGGTTGAATCCTATGAAGTATGGACACTTCGCTGAGTTACCGTGTTCGTGTGTCGGATACATTTCGGACATGACACTCATCAGCGTTCGTCCGACACGCTTGTCTCAACCGTGTCTTAATAGAAAATAAAAAATTCTTTTCCAGACACATTTGGACACACCTAAATACCATCACGTGTGTTCAGCCTTATTTTTAATATATATTCTTTTTAATATTAATAAAATATTAAAATATTATTACAATTTATCTAATATATATATATATAGTGTTTCTATGTCTTATAAGAATTTCTTATAAGAATTTAAAATTTGTATATCTCCGTGTCCCGTGTCGTGTCTGTACATCATAGGTTGAACCAATACTATGATCATTTAATTTGCAACCAGTGCCCCTTTTTTGTGCATGCATGTTTTGCCTTCATTAAGTTGTTTCTCTTTAACCTTTGCTATAGCTCAAGAAGATGATCAACATTTTGAATCAATGGACTGATGCTAAGGAGACTACTGAGAATAAGTTGGATGCGGATGATATTGTTGATGAAAAAGATGTGAAGAGATTGTTGGATTGTTGTCATAAATTCTACAAGTAGAATATTTTTATTTATTTATTTTTCATTTTACTCTTGTAAATTACTGTTGTCCAGAACCCAGACAGTTTTTGAAGAATATACATTTATCTGTGCTATTATACATGACAACGTGAGCAATCTTGACATTGTCGTCATCTACATTCTTATCTTCTCATAATGTTGTTTGTTGCCCAGTAGCATGATAACCGTATCTAAATCCTTTGAATAAAACAAGAGTTATGCTACCGTGAAGGTGTTTAATATAAAAGTTTTATTGACAACAAAAATGTTTGTAGTTTCCAAAAGCTTTTATAAGTTCTATTCTGGAACCCGTTAATTAAATAATTACTTGAATGATACCTGGCAAATTAAGCCCCACCAATATAGAAACTTGAAGCTTAAACGAATATAATACTTGATTGGTCTTATTAGATGAAAACGTAAGTTCAACTAACCTTCAACATATTAAACCACGTTTTACATGAGCCGAATACGTTCAACAACAGCAACCACTCTTAACTGGAGTTTTAAACGAAAGCCAAAAGTTCTCTTTTAGGATATGAGAGAGATCCCAGCAGCAATCAAATCATCAGCTAAAACCTTGTTTGCAGACTCCGATGGATGAAAACCATCCCAGAATACATACTCGGATGCATTGGCACATGTTCCTATGGAGTCCTTGTTGCACAGTATAGCTGTCTCTACCAACCCTGTTCCACAACAAGCCTTCCTTGCTTCAAAAAAACCTGTCAAATGTACGCAAGATATTCTGAGAATGCATTCAATTGTATGAAAAGTTCACATTATTTGATTATGTGTAAATACCATTTTCGGAAGGTTTAGTGACAAGTTCATAGAGAGGTTGGTAGATATCAAGGATGACCAATTTGAGGCCAGGAAGGTTTCTCAGCAAGCTCTCGGATGTGGAATTTAGCTTCGTGTTGAAGTTAAGAGCATCGGTGTTCAGCCTCGCCACACATACATTGCTATCGGAGCCAAATAGAGTGATGGCGGCCGGCACGCAACCCATTGGAGGGAGTGTTGTCACACCTATCCTCCTTGCTCCAAGTGCATATAAATTCTGCCACAAGTAAGCATGGTTTGAAATTCATAAATAAGAACCAATTAAGTAAACTTGTTTAACATGTTGTAAGGTTGAGATATGAGGAAAACATGCCTGAATGAAATTGGCATAGTGTTGCATGAGAATTTCAGAGAACTGATCAGCAGTGTAAACCTTGTTAAGCAGAGGGTTTATGTAATAATTCTGAATGAAGTCACTGTTGCCAGCACTAACAAGATGTATAGCACCAGATATGGTTGATGAAGCATTTGATTGTCCTGCTACTTCCACCAATATATTCTGACATTCTTTGTAGTGTTCCAATTGCTGGCTCAATGGAATTGCATCCTGCATCCAAAGGGGGGAAAAAATACTAAATTTGAAACCACACACAGACACACACAAACGTAATAGGAGACTTATATGGAGTTTATAGGAGCCTATTTGCTTTCTCAAGTAAACGTTTTTTTTTTTTTTTCATGCTTCACATTAATATTAACAGCACAATAATAAAAAGTTGAGTTTGCAGTTAAAGAAACCTTAATGAAGTAAGAAATTCTTGTTCTGTAGAGAATGATAGAACTTCTTGTAGATAAAGTTGAAAATGATAAGTAGAAGTAAAGTAGAAAACTATAGTTATACAACATAATTATAGAATTACTTATTCTTAAAAACAAGCAAACTTGAAACTACTATTCTTTTTGCATGTTTTGTCTTTTAAAAACATCAATAAGCATCATGAACTTTATAAGTGTTTTTAAAGAAAAATTGGAAAAAAAAAAAAAAGAGACCCTTTATCTTATGTCAAAGTATTTAAAGATACCCATAATTTGGCTGTGAAGTCATAGTAGCCAGAAGCAGCTGAGGCAAAGTTAGCACCATTCAAGAGGTTATTTCCTTTGACCCTTAAGTTGAGGTAAGGGGGTGGATAAGATGTAAATCCAAGGTTTTCAGCTGCAATAATGAAATGGAACACAAAGATCAAATTCCATGTTGAAAAACAAGGTAATACTATATATTTTGATGTGTTAGATATAAATATATACCAGTGAAATCTGAGGCAAGTTTTCCATTGCAAAACCTGCCAGTTGACCTGTGATTCTTGAAGTCTCTTCCATAAGGTGGGAAGTTTGCTTTGACAATGGTGTGTAGTTGGTTGTTGTTTCCAACATCAACCACTGAGTCACCAAATATGAACAATGCTGGAACTAGAGGCTGTGCATTAGAGACATTCAGCACTACTACTACTAGTGCTAGAACAGGCAATAAGAAAGTCAAGTAATATCTTGAATGATGATTCTCCATGCAATCAATTTTCTCTTCAGCAATGAGCTTTTTCTTCTTCTTTTGAGAGAGTGAGAGAGAGGGATTGCAGTGTTGGGAACTGATGTTCTGTTGTGCTTTGAAGCTATAGGCTGCAGTTCCAAGAGTCTTATAAATGCTTCAACTTACTGAAATTTTGAGAGTTGCATTAGTTAAAAAATAAAATAAAAAGGTAAAATGTTTGTTAAACATTTATATTATCTTAATTTTGTGGAGATACCAACTATTTCATTTTATTATTTTTATATTGTGGTGTGGAGCTGAAAATTTAAAATATCACAGTTTAACCATGTATTTGTTAAAAAATGGAAAAGTTCTGCATCCATGTATTTTTTACATGGTTGTTAACCAAGTAATTTCCTCCACACGCGCGTCCCCTACCCCTCACTCGTTTGTCATACACGCGCTACAACCTAAAGCTTTACTCAACGTAAACATCCTCCTCTTTCTTCTTCTTTTTTGCTCACGTTCTTCCTTATTGATCTACATTGCCTTCGTCGTTCTCCTCTAGTCGCGTTCATCTTCTCGTTTTCTTATTTCGATCTAGTTACGTTGCATTTATCTTCTTCCTATTCTTCTTCATTTTCTTTTTCGATCTGCACTTCTGAATCAAAACAATAAATGACTCAATTTCAAATCAGGAGAGCGATTTGGATTACTCTTCTGAAACGAATCAAACTGACAAAGTTTGGATTATTCAATTTTGAATCGAATTGAATGGAATGCAATTGCTAATTTGAATTGAATTAAATGGACGGAGGTGTACTGAATTGAATTGAATTGAATTGATAATATGTAAATTGTAGGTAGAGTTATTTGAATTTGATTTTATATAATGGATTATGTTTCATTCACTCAGTACTATACAATTGTTTCACCATAAGTATTGTGTTCGATTCATTCTGCAAAAAGCTGTTTGAATTTGATTTTATATAATGGATTATGTTTCGTTCACTCAGTACTATACAATTGTATTGTGTTCGGTTCACCATGAGTACTGTATTCGGTTCACCATGAGTATTGTGTTCGGTTCATTCTGCACTATTCAAAACTCTTCTTCCTCACCTTCTACTGCTTCTTCACCAGAGAGAGAAAGAGAAAAAGACAAAAAAATACAACAGCAACAACAACAAAAGAATGACGATAGGGTTTCAGGGTTTAGGGTTTTAGGGTTTATGGGTTCTGGGTTCAGTGTACAAGGGTTCAGTGTATTTCAAACTTTTGGTTCGTCCCGTGTATTAATTTCGGTTCACCGTGTTCATGATTGAGGGTTTAGGGTTTAGGGGTCTAGGGTTTAGGGTTCAGGGTTCAGGGTTTTAGGGGTTTAGGGTTTACGATATGATTCAGGGTTTAGGGTTTAGCATTCAGGGTTCGTTCACTTAGTACTATACAATTGTATTGTGTTTGGTTCACCATGAGTACTATGTTCGGTTCATCATAAGTACTGTGTTCGGTTCACAATGAGTACTGTGTTCGATTCATTCTGCACTATTTAAAACTCTTCTTTCTCACTTTTCTACTGCTTCTTCACCAGAGAAAGAAGGAGAAAAAGGCAAAAAAATACAACAGCAACAACAGCAAAAGAATGACGATAAGGAGAAAACACGTGAAGAAGAAAGAACGCGAAAAAAGAGGACAATGAGGAGAAGAAGGAACACAAAAAAAAGGCGAAAAAGAAGAAAACGCTCCGTGCGTAAACGAGTGTGAAAAGAAGAAGAAGCGCGGGAGAAGAAGAAAAAGCGTGGGAAGAAGAAGCGTTGGACAAGAACGATTTCGTGTGTGTTGGACATGTGTATTTCACGTTTCATTTAATGTTATTCTGTTTTTTTAGTGTTTGGCCAACTTAGTTATATAATTACATAGATGTGTAACATCCCCGTTAAACAAAATAGTCATGATATGTGAACTGCAGGAATATGATAACACATCATTATGTTGTGTGAATGTCAATAGGAATTGAAATAGATCCACACCAAACTTCACTATTAACAGGCTAGGCCTGCAATAAAATTTATTGGTTTGAGTTTGTTATAGACTATTTGGCTTGTTGACAAACCTAAAACTTACTAAAACACCTAATAATTTTAAAAAGTTAAAAAATAATTATTTTTTAATATAATAAAATTATATATTTATATATCTTAACAGGTTCAAACTTACTTGACAGGTCAAAAAATTATTTTATAAACCTAACCTATTATAAAATTTAAATTTTTAAAATAGTTTAAGTTTAAAGTTTAAACTTATTTTTTTGTTAGATCAGGATAAGTTAGGCCAAATATAGGCCAATTCACAGATTTCTAAGTTCTAACAGGCCGTCTAATCTTTTTTTCATTATTAATTGTCACTGCCTATATCTTTGTATTATATCTTTATTAATTGCTTTTTGTATTAAGATAAATTAAAATGAATGGTTATAAATACTTTTAAAATATGCAATATGTATTTAAGGAACTTACAATGATTTTTTCAAATTGAAAGAAAATGTGTTTATTGAAGATCTACGGTATTTTGTATTTTGTATTTAACACTAAGGCTGCGTTTGTTTCTGAGAACAGGACAGGACAAGACATTAAGAATAGGATAGAACAAGACACTGATGGACAGAGACACAAAATTTTGTGTTCTTGTATTCTGTTTGGTGATAAACTAGAACAAATTATGAGAATCTAATTTATTCTCATCTTTTTCATTCAAAAAATTTGAGATAAAAAATATAATAATAAAAAAATACAATTATGAAAAATTAACAAAAAATAATGAAAAAAGAATGAAAAATAAGTTGTGTCTCTTGTTAGTGTCTCTGTGTCCTTCCTGTCAGGATGGATACAAAATACACTAATTCAATGTCTCTGGACACACTGTCTCTGTCCATGTCTCCTCTGCCAAACATGATTTTGTGTCTCTGTGTCCATGTCTCAGTGTCCTGTCTCTGTAAACAAACGCAGCCTAACTTATTACTTTTAAATTCTGTTATAGTCTCATTACAGCATGCATGCTTGTAATTTGTTAACACGAAACTAAAGTTTACAAGTTGAGGTGACGGAAAAAATACATTAACAATGAGCTGTAGCCATTATGATGTCACTTTAGTTTATTTGAAAATTCATTCTCAAACGAAAGCATATAATAAGCATGTCTTGAACTACAAGGTATACCCATAATAATATGATCAAATAGAGCAATAAAAACTAAAAAGTAGCAACATATTTAGTATGGCTGAAAGTAATTTTCAATTTTTCATCAGCATGCTTTTTGTTCGGTTTTCTATATTTTCCAAAACCAAAATATTGAGTAAGTATTATATACTAGTAACAAAAGACGTTGGTTACTAACTAATAACTATAGTAAATTCTAAGTCCGTTGATGTCATGAGCTGTCCCAGCTTCTTATACAAGGTCCACTTTTGTGTACCATGCCAAATATACAAGTCTCTAAATACAACAAATTAAAATAACGTATAAAATATATAATAACTAATTTTTGTGTGTACAGAGTATTTGCTCTATCTTTAATGGCTAATTTTAGTGAATATATAATAATTTTGTTGTGCTAGTATGTCTTAACTAAGGGTATACATGGTCCGATTCGAATCGAAGATCTGGTCCGGCTCCAAATACTTTAGGGACTAATTTAGTGTGATTTTATCGGGTGTAGGAACGGATAAGGGTCTCAAAAATAGACTCGATCATTATTTCGGGTCGGATCTGGGCCATAGCTCGAGTCACTCGAACTTGGCCCGGTGGCCTGGTCATCATACACAATTAATATTTTGTGTTATTAGTGATGGATGATGGCTATTCTTATGTGAAATTTAAATATTGTAAACATTAATATTTTGTGTTATTCGTCATTATAAGAGTATAAGTTAATGTTTTATGTTTAAAATGTATAAGACTTTAGACTAATGCATAATATTATGTTATTTGTATTGATTTAAATATTTGGTGTTATTAGATAATATTAATATGAAAAAGTATATAGAATTAACTCCTAATTATACAAAAATGGAACAACTTAATTAATTATAATTATATTAATTTTAAATTTTTTAAATTCAAAATTTAAAAAATTTAAAATTAATTAAGTAAACCTAATTAAAACCTATAAATATCTTTTTCTTTTCTCTTACATTAACCTACCCACCTCTAACAACTACACACAGATTCCTCTCCCTCACTGTCAGACCTTCTCCGTCTCTATCTTCATTTCTCACCCAAGACTCTACAACTTCTCAAACTAAAAATAACATAATAACACCACGTAAAAGAACTGTCACGGCATCAACGCGGTCAATTCCCATCATCGAAACCATGTGAAGGCGCTTATAAATACCAAAAATTGTACCAGTTGGAATTGATGCATCAATGTTTCGTGAACCATCAAGGGGATCTGTTACCACCACGTATATGGACCATTGTCACTTATCCAAATTGGTGCATCGCTTTCTTCCGAAGCCATAACAGCAACTTTTTCGGACTTTTGGAGTGATGACAAGATAATTTCATTCTGTAGTAATACATGATGAAAGTATTGATTAATAAACTAACTTCTTAATTCCTTGATACACTCTTAAAATCAGTCTCTGTCTAGCACTTGATATTGCTTCAGAAATTGTTTAAAAGAGTGGTAGAATACGGATTGTTATTCAATAATTACAAAAATATAAAAAAATATTTATTTAATATAAAAAAAATCTTAATTTTAAACAAAAGAAATATCCAATTATATTTTGCAAAAATAATTAGATATCTATAAAATTTAAAAAAAATTATAAAATTCTTAAAAAAATAGAGACATTCACATTTACAATACAAAAAAATTCAAAAAATATATAAAAGAACATCCATTTAGTATGAAAAAAAAAAACATTCTAATACTTAGCAAAAGAAACATTCATATACATTAACTTATTTTTATTAAGATGAGTTTCGAAATCTAATCCATTAAAAAGTTGGTAGGAATTGGCTGAACCCTTCTTGATTTTCTAGCGAACTTGTATTAGTATTGATTATGGTTATGCTTTAATTTTAGAGAATGGTTGGTTCTTGTTATATTTTTTTAAGTGAATTTTACTATGTGAATTGTGAAATAATTGTTGGAAATTATGTATTTTTACATGCTAAAGACCCGTTTTTACCCGATTTTCACCCGACTCGAAGGTGCGTAGATTTCATCGGGTTAGGATCTAAAAATTAGACCCGATCTATATTTCGAGTCAGATCTGAATTAAGTCAAACCCGATACGACCCGATCCATGTACACCCCTAATCTTAATTTTATTATCTATTCCGTACAAACAATTAAACCAACTGCTATTTTATAATCAACAATAATTTTAACATCAGCATTTTATATGTGAAGTTATTTAGTATTGTTAGTTGTCTGGTTGTATATAGTTGTTTTCATATATAGCTAGGTTCAGCAATTAAACTCTCTTAATTGCTTCGTTTGCTTATGGGCAACAGGTTATTGTTTCTTGTGACATAAGGTGATAAGCACATGACATCCAATATTTGGTGGATAAGTTAATTTTAATTTGTGAGTTTCTTTTTCAAATCTTTAAGCACCACTCTAAGTGTGTTGTTAGCCACTCTACAGTCTACACAGTAGCCCTCAAGTTTTTAGAACATTAGAGCTCATACTTGCAGGATGCAGTCCTAAATTTTGGGCAGCCACCTATGGGTGTGTTTGGCAAACACGTTGGAGAGGAGAGAAGTCCGTTTGAGCTTCTTGAAAGTTTTACTTTGATGTTTGGCAATTTTTATCTTTGTGAACGCAAAATTGATTCTGCCTCTGAATCCACGTTTAGGAGAAGCTCAAATTTGTAGCTTCTGCGTTTCACGTTTCACGTTTCATGTTTAGGAGAAGTTAAAATATTTCTTTTTTACCAACCCTACCTTTCATTTTCTTCTATAAGAATGATACTAGTAACTATTATCTTCACAGTCATTCTTTTGTAGTTCTTCCTACTTCTTCATAATTTTTTAGTTCCATTTTTTCATCAAAATCGTTCAGATTTATTTCAATTACTAACAAATTGAATTTTTTTTATTTTTATTTGATTTTATTCATATGAATTTTATTTACGTTTTATGGTATTTTTTTGTTCATATGATATATGTTGTTGGTTTTATGGAATTTTTATTATTTCTTATCTGTATAATTTTTTTCTATTCTTTGATGTACTCTATTTTTGTTTTGTATTAATTTTTTTATTTTTTATTCTGAATTTGTAAAATTTGTAATTGTAATTGTAATTATTATATACTACGTTTATTATCAAAATTTTGAATAATATAAATTATGATCCTATAAAAAAAGGACAAAATAAATAAAAAATTAATTATAAGTAACAATAGAGTCATAAATAATAAAAATTTATAGTCTAAAATAATACTAAATTAAAGAGTACTGACGATACTAAAAAAATTATAGAATATTTTCTTTTTGTGTGACATTATAAAATTTATAGTACTCTCTTTTATATTTTTATTTTTATTGTATTTATTTTATTTATATGATAAATATTTTTTATATTATTTTTTATAGTATTCTGATTTTGCAGGTATATAAAATTGATGTCTAATCAATTTTGATATAAAAATTACCAAACATAAATCACGTTAACTCAAACTAACTTATCATCAAAATCAATTTTACAAAATCAATTTTATACAAACTCTGATTTGCAAACTGTAATCCAAACACACACTACATCATTTAATTATGTCCATGCTTTCTATTTATTACCTCCCTTTTCTTATTGATAATGAATTAACGAGAGGCACTTGAAAAAATGTCGGTAAATAATTTCTAACAGTCAATTTTAAATAATTATTAATTTTATATTTTTTAAAAAATAAAATTTAAATAATTATTGATAAGTAATTAATATGAAATATGATAAAATTGTAAAAGAATAGAAAAAGAATAGATGAAAAAATTTTATTGATTGTTGATTGATTGAATTTGTACATTGAATTATGAAGGTAAAACTAAATATATATGTAAAAGTAAAAATAAGATAAGAAGATAACATAAAGTAAAGATAAGGTAAGATAAAAAAGATTAAAATTAGAACTGAATTTATGTATTCTGTTGAACTGAATTTGTGGGTCACAAGACTTCTTTATTGTTGTTATGGACTAATATAGAAGAACAATTTAAGTGTAATTCTCCACATACAAGTGATTTTCCATATAAGTCATACAAGTCATTTATAAACACGCCGTTTGACGTTTTTTTTTGTCTCTTTTTCTTTTTCTTCTTTCTCCGTGCTTCCTCTTCCTCTTCCTCTTCTTCTTCTTCTTTCTCTGTGTCTCTTTTTCTTCTCTTCCTCCCTCTTTTTTTATTGACATTTCTTCTCCTCTTTTCGTTTTCTCTTTCTCCTTCATCAAAATCACCAGAAAAAACAAAAAAATATTATTCAAGGTACGTTTCTTGCCTTCTCTTTCTCCTTCTTCTTCTTCTTGCTACACGTTCTTCTTCTTCTCCCTGTTCTTCTTCTTCATTTACATGCTTTTCTCTTTGTTTTCTTTCTTCGTTATTCTCGGTTTCCATTATTTTTTGATATCAAGCTCTGAAATCGTTTTTGAAGAAGAAGAAGCAGCAGCAGAAGATGAGGAGAAAAAAGAGAAAGAGTTCTGAATTATGCATAAGGTGTACTTCAACGAATTTTGGGTGTATTTTTGTAATCCTTTGGGTGTATTGATTTCAAGAAGAAATATACTGTCTCTCCCTATATTGGGTGTATTTCTTAAATCTTTTGGGTGTATTTCTGTAATTGTTTGGTTTATTTCTGTAACTGTTTGGGTGTATTTCTGTAATCCTTTGGATGTATTTCTATAATCGTTTGGGTGTATTTTTGTAATCGTTCGGGTATATTTCTGAAGTTCCATCATCTTCAAAATAATTTCAAAGCTTGATTTTAGAAACCATGAAAATAAAAAAAAACAGAAGGAGATCGAAGGCAAAGAGAGAACGCTTTTCCATACAAATCATACAAGTCATTTATATTCACGCTTCTTCTTCTTCTTCTTCTCTTCTTCTTCTTCTTCTTCTTACGCGCGTGTTAGGCCCAACTTGTAAGACTTGTAAACAAAAATGACTTATATGTGCAGCACTCCTCAACAATTTAATAAAATACAATTTAAAAAGGTTTATTGATTTATTATTGACTAGATTTTTATTAATTACTTAATGGAATTATAGTCAAATTTTTTTTTTTTACATTCATAAATTAATATTTGTATTTACTTACATTAATTTATCATTATATAAAGAGGAATTAAAGCAACTATTTTGCATTATATATAGACAACTATTTCAATAAAAATGTTAAAAATATATTTTTATGATAATTTTTATTTAAAAAGTGTGATTTATTTGTTTAGCCACACTTTAAATAAAGATAACACTTTTATAATATATAAAAATCAAATCCTACAATTTATTATCTAATAATCAAAATAAAATATTTTCATATAATGACAATCATAAAATCTTCATTAGAGTAACTACCTTATATATATTAATCGTTTTTAAATATATCTAGAACGATTTGTAAGTAATTGAGCTTAGACAGCTTTACGTCAACTCTAAAAAAGGCAGGTAAGAAATATTTGTAAAGGACTTTAATATCAAAATCAGCAAAAAAATTTAAGTTATATGTAGAATATGTTAAAAAATATTCGAATTAAATTGGGTATTTATAGGAGACGGTGATAATTTGGTCATCACTCCTATAGATCACATTTGAAGTGAGTGAGTAATTTTTTTCCCCTTGTTGTATAGTTATTCCACAATGAGGTAGTTACTAATGTGAGAAAACTATCTAAAATAGTGGAATAACAAACCATTACTTAACGCACAAGTTGAGCACAAAGGTCGTGATACCCGTGTTTCAAGTAGGTTATGTAGGTTAACTCGTATAATTTTTTAGTTGACCTTTTTTGGTATGGATCGGTCTCATTAAGTCCATAGAAGAGGACTAGCCTATTTTTTAAACCATGATCTTGATTATTTGAGCTTTAGTATAAATATTACGTGTACATTAAAAATCAATTATTAAATTAATTATAATATAAAATATACATTAAAAATAAGTTATAAAATATTTATATTTATACACAAATAATACAGATTTAGTGGTTAATTTTCTATATGCACATAATATATATATATATATATCTGGGTCGGGTCATATGGTTGGGGATGGGCTCTGATTTTTTCTGTGGTCTGCGCCATTCTGTTGGCCTGAATTCTGAACCAAAAAAAACTAAAGACTAGTGAGGTACAAGCCCAAAATAAATAAATAAATGAATTAGTTCTTTTTCTACTTCTTTGTACCGTTTGTGTTTGGGCTAGGCTCTTTTTATTTGCTTTTTGGATCTTTTTCTATACTCTTACAATGAAGTCTCCATGAACAAATCCAATTGGGTGAGTTTCGTTTTTTTTTTTGGGTCAGAAGTTGATTGTAATTAAACGAGCAAGAATTACTTTAATCAAACCCATTAGCATTTCCAACAATGCATGCAGGCCCTTCAAAATGAAGTATGAATCAATATTGGTGTGGCCCCAAGGAAACTGGGCTCCAGTACAATATACATAACAGACAAAATTTCCCATTCCCTTGCTGACCCAATTTTTACAATACTCTTCTCCATAGTTAGTTAGTTACTTTTCTTTTACCCAAACTAAGTTGACTTTAATTTTGATTAATTGATGGCATAAAAATTAAAGAATGTCATGATGGATGAACTCAAATTAAAATTAAAATTAATTGGTTAATTAACTTAGGTAATTATTAATTAATGGATGAGATTGAAAAAATATAATAAATATATTCAAATTATTAACTAATGGATGAGACTGAAAAAATATAATTGA
>NW_026264853.1:372462-387943 GCF_000817695.3 Arachis duranensis
AAAAAAAATAAAAATAAAAATAAATAAATAAATAAATAAAAGATAAAACAGAAAGAATGCTATAAATAAATAGATACAAATGAAGTTAATGGACGAGACTGAAAGAATACAAATGATCATGTGCGATGAGTGATATTTTAGAAATTAGTTATTAATTAATTACTGACGTACGGATACTTTGCTTGAGTTATTGTGTTTGTATATTAAATACATTTTGGATACAATATTTATTGACACTCGTTCGACACGCGTATTTATTGTGTTCAACTGTGTCTTATTAAAAAATAAAAAATTTATTTCAGGACACACTTGGACACGCCTAAATATCATCACGTGTCAGCGTATTCAGTCTATAAATTTAGATATAGTATATATTATTATTTATTAAAATAAAAAATATTTTAAATACTTGATATAATTAAAATAAGACATTCAAGATAATTAAAAAAGTTCATTTATATTTTAATATCAATAAAATATCAAAATATCGTTACGATTTATTTAAAAAATTACTTTATATTTTATATGTATGCATGTCTCATGACTTATAAAATTTTAAAATTCGCGTGTTCCATGTCGTGTTGTGTCCCGTGTCCATGTCAGTATCCATGCATCATAGATTACTGTGCACAGAAATATATATATTTTTATATTTAATAAACTTTATTTATTATATTATTATAAACAAATTCAAATATTAATTTATTCAATAATTGACTTTTTTATTAGAATAAATTTAATTATTTTAATAACGGATTATTTAATTAAAAAATGGTTAAGTATGATTTTAGTCTCTATAATATAGGCAAAAAATTTTTTCGTCTTCAATCTTATTTTTGCATATAAAATTGTGCTTAAGATTCAGTTTAATTTAAAAAATTATCTTTCGAACCAAAATACCATTTTCCAACAAACCTTTTTTACGAAAATAATCAGTTTCGCTTCTTTTTTTTCTTCTTCATCACAACATTAGCAACAACAACAGTGAAATTAGAAGCAGAAACAATGTAATAAACAAAAAACACAAAAGTAGAAGAATCAACAATATAATTAATAAATCAATAAATATCAAAGAATCAGAAACAATAGAAGAATCAACAATGTAATAAAAAAATAATAACAGAAACCAATACTAAAGAATCAACAAATCTGCATCTCAAATATTAAAGAATCAACAAAATAAACAAAAAATAATTGAAACTGTTACGTAGGTAACTTGAGGTAGGTGAATTGAGCTTGAAGGATTGGCCCAAACGATAGAGGAAGGTGGTCTCCGACTTGTTCGCGTTCGGGGGCGCCGACCGAGTTGTGTGTTTGAAGGAATGGGGGTGGTACCTACAAAGACACTTCGATGCCAAAGTTAGTAAGGGGTTAAGCAGGTTTACAGTGTATTAGAACTTGGTTTTACCTGAGTGTGTCAGTGTATTTATAGGTGATGATCCAATAACCACCGTTAGAGTAGTTTCACTTCTGAAGGTGGGAAACTGTCCCATTATCTTAGGATTATTGAGATATCTCTTATAGAAATGGATGAGAGATTTTAGGAGGCAGTTACTTATTTGAAGAAGTGTTATCTGCCAGCTCATGCTGAACCCGACCTCTTTGGGGAGGGGATTATGTCAAATCTGACCTCTTCGAGGAGGTCGAGTACGTGGTAAAAGCCAACCTTTGGATTGGGCCTTTTTGGCTTACTTGAGCGTGTGCCATAATATTGGACCAGGACATGAACAGTGCCCCCTAATCGAGTCTGATCTCTTAGCCATGAGTTGGATTCGAGTATTTGATTGAACTCGGGTTTATCTAAGTCGGAAAACGACGTGATTTTAGTTTGAAACCGACGTGATTTTGAATTCCTCAACCGTTGCGTCTAATCAAATGTCGCGTCCGTTTAAGATTCTGTATTTACATGTGGGGGCAGTTACATTGGTAACGATGCGTTTCTTTAATGACCGCGTCGTTTTACTGTTATGCCCTTGGTCTGTTATAAATACTTTTTCCTCTTCTTTCTTTGCTTTCTTTTGTCTTCTCTTTGAAGTTTTCTCTCTGCTTTCTTACTTCTTTGTTCAAAAACTCCCTTTGGCCTTTCGTTCCCGGGTGCTTCACCGTTTTCTTTCGCCGAGACTACTTCTCTTTTGGTCCTACAAAGAAGGTTGGTTCTTCTTCATCTTCCTCTATCATTTGTTTAGTACTTTCTTTATTTCTGCTTGGTGTGCTTGTGTGTTTTGGGAAAATTTCATACTTTTACCGCTCCTTTGTTTGCAACGCGAGGCTTTAGGATTTTTGCATGTTCATTAGAAATCGTTTCTGTTGCCAACTGGTGATTATTTTTCTTATTTGCTTTCGGAAGAAACTGTATTATCTTTGGGAGCACTGTTTTTTGATGATTTTATTTTTATTTGTAGGTTTTTTTGCTTTTATATACACTCCCTTATTGCTGAAAAAATGTCTTCCCGTATCCTTGAGATCCTCTTGAGATGGGTAGATGATTCTGTGCACATGGTTTTGAAAACCGAATTGGACCGACCGGTTCAACTAGAAAAATTGGGAACCGGTCACTTAGCTGGTCCGGGTAACGTTAAAAACCATCTGGCAAAAAATCGGTAGAAGAACCGATCGAACCGACGGTTAACCAGTGAACCGGAATAATCGTCCAGTTTTTTTACGGTTTTTTTGTTTGAAATTAGAAAGGCTAAACGACGTTGTTTTGGCCTATTTTAAAAAAAAAAGAAAACGGCAAAAGCAAAACGCGTAACCCTAAATCCCTAATAATCACAATCAGTTTCTAGTGGCAATTTCCCCTTTCCAGTTTCAGGAAACCATTCTTCACCCACAACAGTTCACCACCGAGCCACCCACAGCAGCGACGACGTTGAGGGCCGCAACCACCACCCCGTCCTGCTTATGGCCGAGCCCTAAATCCCCTAATCAGTTTCCAGAAATCACCAAGCTCCAGAAATCACCCAAGCACAATTCACCACCCAGTCACACATAGCCATTAGCCCTCTTCGCAGTCGCATACCCACCAGCCCACCACCACCAATTGAGCAGCCACAGTAGTGACCACCGCAACCACCACCGTCGTTGCCTAGCTCGCCTCCTCCTTGGTCGTCGCCGACACCGCGTCCTCGCCGTTACTCGCATCTTCCTTGGTAATACTCTGTTCTTGATCTATTTGCTGCCTTTTGATTTTGATTTATGAGCTCGCCTCCTTCTGATTTTATGTGCTTGATTTTATGATTTCTTTGTCTGTGATTTTGATTTAGTTGCTGCCTTCTGATTTTATTTTCTGTGCTTGATTTTGTTTTTTTATTTGCTGCCTTCTGATTTTCATGTTCTGTGCTTGATTTTGTTGCTGCCTTCTAATTTTCATGTTCTGTTCATGATTTTGTTTACTGGCTTCATTATTTGTTTGTTTGCTGGCTTCATGATTCTGAGGTTATTTGTTCATGAATTTGTTTGCTGCTTTATTTGTTCAATTTTGATTTTGATTTTTCATTTTCTGAGGTTATTTGTTTGTTCGGTGGCTTCATGAATTTATAGTGAAGTATGACAATATTTTGCTCTCTGCTGGTCCATTTACCGTAATAAGATTGCAACATTTCCGTTTTGGATAGAAAAGGAATTTTATTAAAGAGAAGAGTAGATATCAATGAAATTAACGATTTGTTATAATGAATTCACAGCACAACTTACAGAAGTTGGAATTTTGGGCACTTTTGCAAATCTTCCAATTTTTTGTTGTTTAATTCAGTGTAGTTTTGGCCATCTAAATTAATGTTGCACACAGTTCTTCTAATTTAATCCTGCTTCCTGCATTTAGTAAAGAATGGCCTTCATTTCTGGACTACCAATGAGTTTGGTAGCTTCTTTTGTTTTTTTTTTTTTTTGGAGTGTTTGTACATGTCAATGTAAGGTCTATTATAAGACTGAATATGATGGTATTTTAACACTTACTATTTTTTTTAAAAAAATTGCATGCAAGATAACGTTAGAGATATGGTTGATAATTTTCTTGAACTTGTTGTGAACAATCATCATGTCAACAGGGAGCGAGAACCAGTATCAATGTTACAGGCCTTTCAAATATCTTTGGTCAGAACAACCATTTCAAATATCTTTGCCTAATGTAGCTGATTCTTCAAATACAACTTCTTTTGATGGTACTTCTGATAATGGTGGCTTTGGATTACCTGTTTATGATGGAGATATTGAAACACTTAATGATAATTATGATTTTTGATGAGTTGCACCTTTGATTAGTTGAAAACTTGCTAGTAATTGTTTCTTTTGAATGTAGAACATTATGGGTTTGTCATTACGTGCGTTTTTTTTTGTTTAGTTATAAACGTTGATGTTTGAAGTTGTTTGTGAACCTCTAATATTAAGTCATGGATAATTTATTATGTGAAATTTTAAATTTTATTAAGTTAGAAATTATTGAATTTATATATTTAAAATTATTTTCGGGTTTTTTAATAATTTTATTTAATATTTTATTAAACCGGTTGAACCCCGGTTGAACTCCGGTCGAACCAGTGAACCATTGAACCAGTAACCTCACCGATTTATTGACCAGTCCGGTTCTCGCAACCTTAGTGCTTATTGAGAAATCTTTAGTGGATATCGACTTCATAACCGAGCTTCGCACCTATCATAGGTTTTGTAGTCTTAAGGCTGATGAGCCCAAGTATGAATTAGTGGCCCCGGATCTTGAGGACCGGGTTTGCTGTGGGAGGGTTGTTGATTCTTATTCTCACTTTTTCTTCATGTACGACTGCCTTTTCATCCGTTTGGGGTTTTCCCTTCCTTTCTCTGATTTTAAAATGGACGTTTTGTCCTATTGCCGAGTTGTCCCTACCCAGTTTCATCCCAATTTTTGGGGTTTCATGAGGATCTACCAACTTGTCAGCCAAGAGCTTGGTTTCCCGACTTCTTAAAAAATCTTTTTCTATCTCTTCCACTTGACTAAACCTTTCAGTGCTTCCAATAAAGAAAACAAACAGCAGTGGGTGTCTTTCCGGGCTATTCAAGGTTGGAAAGTTTTTTGCATCTTTGATGAGTCCTTTCACGAATTCAAAAACTTTTTCTTCAAGGTCCAGGCCATAGAAGGCCATCATCCTTTTTTCTTGAATGAGAACAGCCATCCCCAATTTCCTCTGTATTGGTCCGAGGTCTCCCCCGTAGATAAGTATGGCCTAGATGACTTGGATGAGGTAGAAGAAGCTGTTGTTGGGTTTTTTCGAGAGGCCTCGGGGGAGCTCCAAATCTGGACACTAAGAAATTTCTCATTAGCCCTCCGAGTTTCGTCCAAACTAAGCTAGGTAGCTTTTGTTTCTTTGTGGCTGCTCTTGTGATATCTTCTGATTAGTTTTTATCTGACCTGTATACTAATTGTTTTTGGTCTTCCTTCAAGAGATGGTGAAGAGTGGATCGAGTGCTACTTATCAAAAAGTCCAGGAAACAAAGAGGAAGGCTTGGACCCGAGCTGATGCCCAGAAGGTCGGAGCTTCAAAGTCTCTCCCCTCTCATGGATCTGGCTTGGGGACCTCCTCTTCGAGGCCGATCATGGTAAATCCTACTACTACCTCTTCTCTTCCTTCTCCTGCCTCTGTTCCCCCAGCTCATCCTTCTCTAGAACCTGAGAAGAAGAAGCGCAAGACCTCAGAATTCGGCTCCTCTATAGCTGGAGAGGCAGGGTTTGATGGTCACAAATTTGCAAAAAAACACATCATTTCCCATAATCAATTTTCTATGGATGATGCTTCCCTTCGAAATCATCTTCATGTTTTTATTCGAAGAGGGATTCGAGTTGCCGGGGTTTGTTCTTCTCTTCTTGATATTTTGGATAAGGCTCCCTTAAGTGCTTCTAGGAAATTCCTAGAGGATCTTGAGGGGAGGATTGTCTTATATCAGGAAGAGGAGAAGAGGCTATAGGGGGAGAATGCCTGGTTGCAGGAGGAACTTGCCCGACTCCAAGAGAGGGAGAAAAAAATTGATGGGCCAATGTGCCATGGCTGAGGGGTTGAAGGAGAAGGCGGACTAGAATTATGTTAGGATTTTTCTGAGAATCTTGATTTGCAGAAGCAGCTGGAGTTGAATCGGGAAACCTATCAGGATCTGGAGGATTCAATTGTTGAGAGTTCGGAGGAGGCCTTCACGATGTTCAAGGAACAAGTCGGGGTTATCGCTCCTGACTTGCACCTTTCACCCCTCCGTCCTGACAAAATCGTCATTGATGGTGCAATTGTCTCTCCTCCTCGTCCTGAAACCGATTCAGAGATGAAGACTCGTGGGCAACGAATTGTTGAGTCTCCTCCCCTTGAGGTGGAGCAACAGGAAGGATTCTTGTCGAGCTCTTCTAAAGTTCCGACTTCTGCCGCCAAAAAGATCCCTTCAACCCTTCTGATTCCTGCAGCAGACCCGAGTTCCACTCCTCTCGATGACTCTAATCCTTTCCTTGGTTCCCAATGATTTTCAACTACTAGGGCCCGGCTTGTGGGCCCTTTTTAAACAATATATTTTTTTATATGTTTGTTTTGATGTGGTGATCCCTGACATTTGGCCCTAAATAGGGTCATTAACAACAACTGTTTGTTTTGCGGGTCCCTTTTTGGATAGACCCTTTAACAAAATATTTTTATTATGCATGCTTTGTTGGGTTTTTTATGCTTAAAAATAATTTTTGTTGGCTGATTTTTATAAGGCTTTTTGTGAAAAACCCTTTGTTGTTTTGATCTTTCTGATTTATTAAAACATTTTTTGTCATATGAAATGCTCTAAGTTAGAACTTTTCGAAAACTTTTTGTTGGGTAATTCTTCGTTTCTATCTTCGAGGGATTTTTGTATCTCTTTCTGTGTTCCATTATTTTGACTTTACATATTCAATTTTGCTTATTGAATTGTTTTCATAACTTAGGTTATTTTTGCGATGCATTTTTGTTTTTCTCGGGCTTTCCAACTTGTGAGTCGTTAGTGATATTATTCCCAAGTTATCATGACCATCTTTTGTAACCTCTTTACACTGACTTGTACCTTGTCATTTTATCTCACCGACCAGTCAGGTCGGTCATGGGTTTTTACGCTTTTTCGAGCTTAAATCGGTGCGTTTCGTAGAATAATTATACTAATGGAATTTATGAAAAGATAAAGTAAATGCTTATTAATTGATGGAGATAACTTTTACAAAAGTTGTTGTTAGCTACTAAGGGATTTAAAACTTTTAACCCTTAGTCCCCGCTTTGATGCCTTGTTAAAACCCCCTTCAGGAAAATCCTTTTTGGGAAAAAACCATGAAGTCGGAAAAAAGAGTACATCAGGGAGTTGAGTTCGCTTCTAGCTATAATACCTCCTCATGTTGCAAGCATGCCTCGACCTGGGGAGCTCAGTACCCTCCAGGTCGGATACTTTGTAATACCCTTTTTCGAGTATTTCAATTTTCCTATATGGCCCCTTCCAATTGGCAGCGAGCTTTCCTTTACCTGACTTGTTTATGCCGATGTCATTCCTAATCAAGACCAAGTCGTCTGAGGTGAAGATTCTACGAATGACTTTCTTGTTGTATCTACTCGTCATTCTTTGCTTGAGCGCTGCTTCCCTTATCTGGGCCTGTTCTCAGACTTCATGGAGTAGTTCGAGCTCTTTTTTATGTGCCATGAGATTGCCGACCTCATCATAGAATCTCACCATTGAACTTTGCTCGTTGTTTTCAACTGGTATCATGACTTCTATGTTATAAGCAAGTTGAAAGGGTGTTTCTCCAGTAGCTAATTGAGGTGTGGTTCGATAGGCTCACAACACTTGAGGGAGCTCCTCGACCCAAGCCCCCTTGCATCTTGAAGCCTTTTCTTCAACCCAGCTAGAATGACTTTATTGGCTGCCTCGACTTGCCCATTTGCTTGTGGGTGTTCAACCGAGGTGAACTGATGCTTGATCTTCGTACTGGCTACCAAGTTTCTAAATGTAGAGTCGGTGAACTGGGTTCCATTATCCATGGTGATGGAATGGGAAATTTCATACCTGGTAATGATATTTTTGTAGAGGAACTTCCGACTTCTCTGAGCTGTAATTGTGGCCAAGGGTTCTGCTTTAATCCACTTTGTGAAGTAGTCTACTCACACTATGAGGTATTTTACTTGTTCAGGCACTTGGGGAAAGGGTCCGAGTAGGTCCAATCCCCATTTCGCAAAAGGCCATGGAGAAGTTATGCTGATGAGCTCTTCGGGGGGAGCGACATGAAAGTTGGCATGGCTGACATTTTCTTACGAAGTCGGTAGCATCCTTTTGCAAGGTTAGCCAGTAAAACCTGGCTCGGATAACTTTTCTGGTTAGAGACCTTGCTCCGAGATTGTTTTCGCAAATGCCATTGTGTACCTCTTCCAGAACTTCTGTTGTCTTTGAGGTTGGGACGCACTTCGGCAATGGTGTGGATATTCCTCTTTTATAGAGGATATTTTTCACCAATATGTAACTTTGTGCTTCTTTCCGTATTTTCTTGGCTTCTTTTTCCTCCTTGGGTAGGATGTCGAATTTTATGTATTCAATTAATGGGGTCATCCACCTGAGGTCCAAGCCGGATACCTCTAAGACATCTTGCTTAGCCTCTATTTTCATGACGGGGGGCTCTTGGAGAATTTCTTGGATCAAGCTTCTGTTATTTCCTCCTGGCTTTGTACCTGCTAACTTGGAGAGGGCGTCTGCTCTGCTGTTAAGATCCTGAGTTATGTGTCTGACCTCGGTCTCCGAGAATCGCCTTAAGTACTCCAAAGTTTTGTCTAAGTACATTTTCATATTTGGATCTTTGGCCTATACTCTCCATTGATTTGAGAAGTCACCACTTGAGAGTCACTGAAGACCACTACTTTGGTTGCACTGACTTCTTCTGCTAGCTTCAACCCGGCAATCAAGGCTTCATATTCTGCTTGATTGTTGGAGGCTGGGAATTCAAATTTTAGGGAGACTTCTATTTGGGTTCCTTCTTGGTTGACCAGTATTATGCCTGCACCGCTTCCGACTTTATTGGAAGACCCGTCCACATACAACTCCCAAGTTGTGGAGGTCTCCTCTTGTTCTCCCGCCTATTCTACCATGAAGTCGGTCAGGCATTGGGTTTTAATTGCTATCCGAGTTTCATATTTTAAGTTGAACTCAGATAGTTCTATAGCCCATTGAACCATTCTATCCGCAATATCTATTTTGAGAATGATTTGCTTCATGGGCTGGTTCGTTCGAACTTTTATTGTATGAGCTTAAAATTAAGGCCGTAGCCTTCGAGATGCCACTATTAAGGCATACGCAAACTTCTCGAGTTTTTGATACCTTAACTCGGGGCCTTGTAGGACTTTACTAGTGAAGTATACAGGATGTTGTCTGACCTCATCCTCCTGTTTGAGTGCTGACGCTACAGCCTTTTCGGTTACAGACAAATACAGGACGAGTTCCTCCCCGATTTTAGGACAGGTCAGAATGGGAGGTTGGCTCAAGAACCTTTTGAACTCCTGAAAAGCTTCTTTGCATTCAGGAGTCCATTCGAACTAGCATCCTTTCCTTAGTAGAGAAAAAAGTGGTAGGGATCTCAACGCTGATCCTGCTAAAAATATGGAGAGAGTTGCGAGTCAGTCGTTTACCTGCTGGACCTCCCTTAAACAGGTCGGACTCTTCATTTTCAGGACTGCTCTACACTTATTGGGGTTAGCTTCAATCCCCTTTGTGTTAGCATAAACCCTAAAAATTTTCCGGCCTCTACTGTAAAGGTGCACTTTGCGGGATTCAATATTATCTCATACGCCCTTTTGGTGTTAAAGACTTGTGAGAGGTCGGTCAGGAGATCGGCCTCATCCTTAGTTTTTATTAACATGTCATCCACATATACTTCCATTAGACTCCCAAGGTGAGGTGCAAACACCTTGTCCATCAGCCTTTGATATGTAGCTCCTGCATTTTTCAACCCGAAGGGCATGACCACATAGCAATAATTTGCTCTAGGCGTGATGAAAGATGTCTTCTCCTGATCCGACTTGTACATCAGAATTTGATTATATCTTGAGTATGCATCCACAAACGAAAAGTATTGGTATTCCGAGCTAGAATCTACTAGGGTATCAATATTTGGAAGAAGATATGGGTTTTTTGGACACGCCTTATTTAAGTCGGTGTAGTTAACGCACATCCTCTACTTGCCGTTCTGCTTCTTGACTAGCACCATGTTTGCCAGCCAGGCGGGTACTTAACTTCTCTGATAAAGCCGGCCTCTAAAAGGGCTTGTATTTGTTCTTCGACCACTTGAGCCCATTTAGGACCGAGCTTCCGTCTTCTCTGTTGAACAGTGAGCTCGGGATCTATCCTGGGCATGTCGGAAGCTTTCCAAGCGAAGAGGTCGGAATTTTTTTGTAGGAGCCTTATCAGCTTCTGCTTCAAATCTCCTTTCAAGTTAGCTCCCATGTTAGTATTTTTTCCTTCCTCTTGCCCGATCTGAACTTCTTTGGTCTTCCCCCCGGGTTGTGGTTGCAACTCTTCTTAACTCGGATGCCTCCGAGCTCAATAGTGTTCACTTCCTTGCCTTCTGATCTCCCCTGATGGTTGCAATTTCCTCTGGTGTTGGAAATTTCATGCAAAGATGGGGGGTAGATACCACTGCTCTAAGCCGATTTAGGGTCGTTCTACCTATCAAGGCGTTATAGGCCGAGCCCACATCGACGACAATAAAATCGATGCTTAGAGTTTTGGATTTCATTCCCTTTCCAAAAGTTATATGCAAGGGTATAAAGCCTAGTGGTTTTATTGGTGCGTCCCCCAGTCCGAAGAGAGTGTCAGGGTATGCCCTTAACTCCTTTTCGTCCAATCCCAACTTGTCAAATGTTGGTTTGAATAGGATGTCTGCTGAGATCCCCTGATCCACCGTGATTCTGTGTAGATGAGCATTGGCGAGAATCATGGTAATTACCACCAGATCGTCATGTCCGAGGACAATACCTTGCTCGTCTTATTTGGTGAAACAGATGGTTGGGATGTCGGGTAGTTCGTTCCCGACCAAGTAAACTTCCTTCAGATGTCTTTTACGAGATGATTTTGTGAGTCCTCCTCCAACAAACCCTCCCGAGATCATATGTATATGTCATTCCGGGGTCCGTGGTGGAGGATCTCTCCGATCTTTCTCATCTCGTTTTCTTTTTCCATGATTGTCTGACCTTTTCATGAGATATCTGTCAAGCCGACATTCCCTGGCCAGCTTTTCTATCACATTCTTTAAGTCGTAACAATAATTGGTAGAGTTCCCATATAACTTATGATATTCACAATATTCGCTAGGACTCCTCCCTCTTTTTGTTCTTGATAGGCCGAGGAGGAGGCAGCTTTTCAATGTGGCAAATTTTCCTGTAAATATCTACTAGGAAAACTCGTAGAGGAGTGTAAGAATGATATCTTCTGAGCCTTTCCGACCCAATTTCTTCTTTCTTTTCTTGGGCTCCCTCTCCTTTTCCTTCAACGAGATAGGGTGCCCAAATTGCCAGCTCGGTTCTTGTAGTTTGGCGTTTTATTTCATATTGATGTACTTTTCTGCTCTTTCTTGTACATCGCTCAAAGAAGTCGAATGCTTTTTCGAGATAGACTGAGAGAAGGGGCCGTTTCGAAATCCATTTACTAGGCCCATGACCACTGCTTCTGTAGGCAGGTCTTGAATTTCTAGGCACGCCTTGTTGAACCTTTCCATGTAGTCTTTCAGCAGTTCTCCGATCTCCTGTTTTACTCCTAGGAGACTAGGCGCGTACTTGACTTTGTCCTTCTAGATTGAGAACCGCATAAGGAATTTACACGAGAGGTCGTCGAAGCTGGTGACCAACCTTGGGGGAAGGCTATCGAACCACTTCATCGCCACCTTTGTCAAAGTCATTGGAAAGGCTTTGCAGCGGGTAGCATCAGAGGCGTTGGCTAGATACATCCGACTTTTGAAGTTACTCAGGTTATGGTTTGGGTCGGTAGTCCCGTCGTACAGATCGATCCATGTCAGGGCTTTTGATGTTCCTTGGAACTTTTGCCCTCATGATGTCTTCACTGAACGGGTCTTCTCCCCCCAATGGGGTATATTCTCGATCAATGCGAGAGCTCCTACCTCGGAGATTGGATTCTAATCTTACGAGCTTTTCTTCAAGCTCTTTTCGTCACTCGACTTCTTTCCTTAGGTTTCTCGCCGCTTCTCGATGTCGTTCCAGTTGTTCTAGCCGTCCTTGGTGGCCGTGGAGCAGCCCCATAAGATCGGCAGTGTGAGGCTGCCCCTCCTTCTCTGGATCGTGCACTTTAGAGGAGATTCTTCTTGAATCTTGAGCGCCTGAGGGGCCTTTTCTATGTTGTCTGTCCGCTCCTTGCAAAGAGATTATTGCTCTATCATTGTTAACCGCGTCTTGATGCTCTTACTCAAACTCTGATGCAGTATGTCCGTCCTCGTTCTGGTCATCTGCCATTATGAGTTGATCTCCCAGGTCTCCGGCAACGGCGCCAATGTTAGTAGGTAATCTGAGGTGGGTGGATTGGGTTTGAAGGATTGGCCCAAACGTTAGAGGAAGGTGGTCTTCGACTTGTTCGCGTTCGAGAGCTATCGACCGAGTTGTGTGTTTGAAGGATTGGGGGTGGTACCTGCAAAGATACTTCGATGCCTATGTTAGCAAGGGGTTAAGCAGGTTTAGAGTGTATTGGAACTTGGTTTTACCTGAGTGTGTCAGTGTATTTATAGGTGATAATCCAATAACCACCGTTGGAGTTGTTCCACTTCTGAAGGTGGATAACTGTCCCTTTATCTTAGAATTGTTGAGATATCTCTTCTAGAAGTGGATGAGATATTTTAGGGGGCAGTTACTTATTTGAATAAGTATTATCTACAAGCTCATGCTGAACCCGACCTCTTTAGGGAGGGGATTATGTCGAACCCAACCTCTTCGAGGAGGTCGGGTAGGTGGTAAAGGCCAACCTTTGGATTGGGCTTTTTGGCTTACTTGGGCCTGTGTCATAATATTGGGTCAGGACATGAACAGAAAGCCTACGGAAAAATGGCAAGCATGCGAGGGAGCAGCAGCAAGCGGCAAGTGAGTAAGGAGCAGGAGCAGAAACGGCGACGCGACATGCAACATCCGTCTTCCCTTACCGACATGGTCGCCACCTTCTTCTTCCCCATTTTTCTTCTTCTTTTTCCCCTTCTTCTTCTCTGTGATTTTTCTTTCTCTCTCAACTTCAAACACTTTTTTGTCTTTTTTTTTCTTTTTTCATTTTATAATTTTTAAGGGTAATTTGATCTAAAATATTAAAATTTAAATAAAAGGACGATTTTAAAACCAAATTAAATCTTAAGGAATTAAGGACGATTTTGTATGTAAAAAAATTAAAAACGAAAATTTTTTTTCGATATATACTTTAGAAATCAAAATTGTGCTTTACCCTTAAAAAATATTTGAATTAATACGTGTATATATATATAATTATTATTATTATTATTATGTATATATGATTTTTAAAATATATAAAATTATTTTGTAACATTTTATAAAAATATATATTTTATTGATCCAACTATTAAATTCTAATAACCTGGCCTATAATAGAAATCATCTATATTAAATTTCACTAAAAATAATTTTTTGTTTATGTATATTTTATACAAATATTTACGTTAATTTTCAGATATATAAAGGTAGAGTAAATAATTGGATTGACATGATTTTTTTAGAAAAAATATGTAAAATATACGCGAATTAAAATTTATTTAACTATATAACATTCATTGAATCTGAACACATATGAATTTAAACATATATAGTTAAGGAAATTATAGGGTATAGATCAAAGTTTGAAGATGTGTTTATGTGGTAACACTCAAATCACACATTCTAAAGTCACACTTTTTACTTAAAACCGTAACTCTTTACAAAGAAAAGCGTCACCTTATGGAAAAAAGTAAATTAGAAGATTTAAGAGAAGAAATAATTAAGTTATCAAAACTAATAGATCAAAAATTAATGATTTTAACTAATGTTAATTGTAATGACACCGAATTCCTAAAATCAATACAAAATGATTTTTCTCAAAATCTTTATTTTACTATAAGTTTTATTGAAGGAGTTCAAAAACCTGAAAAAACTTATTTTTCACACGGAATTTCTAAAAAATGTTACCATGGAAATGATTCTCCACATCTTTATCATACTTTTAACCCACAATTAAATTCTATAGTAGATATGCTTGAAGAAATATTAGTATCCATAAAATTTCAAAGAAATAAGGAAAAAGAGAATTCCAAAGAAGAAAAATTTCAAAATATAATCAACATAACAGATTTAAAAGTAAAACCACCATTGAAATTATGAATATTGAAGAAAAATTAGAAGAAGTAACAATGCTTTTTAAACAATTAAAAATGGCTCAAGAAAATAATATTATAGAACATGGATTTCAAATAGAAGAAGAATTAGTAAATTCCGAAAATATAGAAAATGAAGAACACATCCTAGATTATTCAAGTGACGAAGAATCAGCAATTCCAATACAAACTAGATTATTCAAGTGACGAAGAACCAGCAATTCCAATACAAGTAAAAAATGAAGCTGGAACATCTAAAGATAACCAATCTCAATATAAATGGGAAACAGGTTTTGATAATTATGCTTTTAAAAAAGGGTTTATAAATAAAGATTCAAAATATACAAAAATACCATCAAAGTACATTCCTACAATCCAGGAAATGGAAGGAGAAAGAATGCTTGACTTAGACTGTAAAAAGAATGAAAAAGAAATTTTCGAAAATTGGTTGAATTCCTTTTTATTAGAAGCCTTTACTAATTCAAAACTTAGTGAATTGTCTGGAAGAGATATTTGGAATTACATAGGGTTTCATACTAAAGGAACCATAAGAGATTATATGACATCAATAGAAAATTATATGATTTATGTAGTGTGGAGTCTTATATATGTGAATATAGAATACATTATTACAAATTAAAAGAAGAAGATAAAAATCATTATCTTAGTATGTATATAACAAAACTTCCATATCCTGCTAATGAATTTATAATGGGAAGATTTATAAGAGAAATAAATAGAGGGACAATTAAAAATAATTTTGGTGGAGCAACCGCTGCAATAAGAGAGGAAATGAAAGAACGTTGTATGCAAGAAGCAACTCAAAAAAGATTTGCAAATATAATTAGAATTTGCTGTCAGGATAATGAAGAGATACCCCAAAAATATGGGCTTAATAAAAATTCTCAGAGAAAAAGAAAATACCAATTTAGAAAAAGAAAATACTATCCAAACTGAAGAAAAAAGAGGTATTTTAGAACAAGAAATAATAATAAAAACAAAAGGCAAAAAAGTGACTATTGCCCAAATAAAAAAGAAAACTGTAAGTGCTGGTATTGCCAAGAAGAAGGACATTATGCAAATGAATGTCCAAAAAAGAAGGATAAAAAAAGATCTTACTAAACAAATAGAAATTGCTAA
>NW_026264853.1:388089-391557 GCF_000817695.3 Arachis duranensis
AGAAAAATTTATAAATGCTTTTATAGATTCTGGAGCAACACAATGCTTTGCTAGTTCAAATATAAAACTTGATTGGAAAAATTAAAGAAACCATTAAGAGTTAGAATAGCTGACAAATCAATACATAAAATTGACTAAAAAGCAAAAATGGCTGAAATTTTTATTCAAAATTATAGGTTCATTATTCCATCTAATAGAGATGACTGAAATTTTTATTCAAAATTATAGGTTCATTGTTCCATCAATATATATGTTAGATTCTTGAATGGATTTTATCATAGGAAATAACTTTTTAAAACTATATCATCCATTCATTCAAGAATTAACATATATAGTTTTAAAAGCTCCACATGATTCTTCAATAAATCAAAAATCAAAATGTATAAAAATACCAACTACTACTATAGATAAGATCTTAAAATTTAAAATATTTTCTATATTAGAAATATGTTATTTAAATTTATACTTTCAGACATTCCAAAAAATAATCTTGAAATAAAGATAGAGGAACTTTTGGAGGAAATTTGTGCTGAAAATCCTTTAGATATTAAAAATACAAATAACGAATTAGTAAGCATTAAATTAAAAGATCCTACAAAAGAGATAAATATTCCAAATAAAATTCCTTATTCTGCAAGAGATAGAGAAGAGTTCTCTTTAGAATGTAGAGATCTTTTGGAAAAAGGAATTATAAGATTAAGTAAAAGTCCTCATGCGGCTCCAGCCTTTTATGTCGAAAACAATAATGAAATTAAAAGGGGAAAACGAAGAATGGTTATTAACTATAAGAAGATGAATGAAGCAACTATTGGTGATGCTCATAAACTTCCAAGAAAAGATTCTATTTTAGAAAAAATAAAAGGAGCGACTTGGTTTTCATCTCTTGATGCAAAATCAGGATATTGGCAACTTCGTTTAGACGAAGAAGCAAAGAAATTAACTGCTTTTACTTGCCCAACAAAAGAATCAACAAGTGTGTTACTCTATGAATGGAATGTATTACCATTCGGATTAAAACAAACCCCAGGTATTTATCAAAGATTTATGGAAGAAAATGTAAAAGAGTTAAATGAATTTGTTTTAGTATACATTGATGATATACTAATTTTTACAAAACAGGATAAAGAAGATCATCTTCAAAAATTATTAATAGTTTTAGAAAGATGTAATTAAAGAAAAAGGATTAGTTCTTAGCAAAAAGAAATCAAGAATAGCAAAACAAGAAATAGAGTTTCTTGGATTAATTCTATCCACTGAAGGAAAGTTAAAACTACAACCAAATGTTCTAGAAAAAGTAAATTTATTTCCTAATAAAATAGAAGATAGAAAACAATTACTAGAAAAGGTAAATTTATTTCCTAATAAAATAGAAGATAGAAAACAATTACAAAGATTTTTAGGGTGTATAAATTATATTTCTGATCAAGGATTCTTAAAGAATATAACAGAATACACTAAAAGCTTATTTCCAAAAATAAGTACTAAAAAAGTATGGAAATGGGATGAAAAAGATAGCATGCAAATTCAAAGAATCAAAGAATTATGTAAAAAACTTCCAGAACTTTATATTCCAGAAGAAAATGACTACTTAATAGTAGAAACAGATGCTTCAGACATAACCTGGTCAGGATGTCTAAAAGCTAAGAAAGCTATAAAAAGTTTGGGACAAGAAAAAGAATCACTAGATTCTAAATATTTCCCAAAGGAATTACTTTGCAGATATATTTCAGGGACTTTTACTCCAACAGAACAGAGATATACTACTCATGAAAAAGAAACTCTAGCAGCAATTAAATCTCTTAAGAAATGGAAAATTGATTTACTACCCAGAGAATTTACATTAAGGACAGATTCAAGCTACCTAACAGGTTTCATACGATATAATTTAAAAGTTGATTATAATCATGGACGATTGGTAAGATGGCAATTATTTTTATTACAATATCCAATAGAAATTGAATATATTAAGGGTGACAAAAATGTTATTGCAGATACATTAACAAGAGAATGGAGTTCGTCTACAACGCATTAGATCAAGAAATTCAAAAATATGAACAAGAACTCGAAAAATGCAAGCATTGTCAGCAAATAAGGACACAAATCCAATCCCTCAAAAAGGCCATCGAAGCAATGAAATCAACACAACAACCAAAACCATCAGAGTTCAGCCAGCTAAGCGTGGTGGACAAATCAAGTGAAGAAAAAATTTCAGAAAATAAAACAATTGCTGAAATTATCAAAAAATCCACCCAAGATAAAAAATATTATGTAATTTATAATGGCCCCATGAAAGGAGTATATGATGCCTGGGAAAAAGCAGCACCATTTACACATCAATCAAGGATAATTCATAAAGGAGGGTTTTTAACACTGGAAGAAGCAAAGGAATCTTTCAGGGAATATGAAGCTCTTCATCCAGAACAAACTCTAAAAAGAGCAGATAAAGCTCCGATTCAAGCCCAGAGAACAGGAATAATGAGAAACATTCCTACAAGGGCTGAAATCAAAGAAAAGAAAAGGGTCTGTAGATCAAATCTCAGAGAAACCCTTAACATAGTCCTGAATTGGACCGAAGAAAAAAGGGCAATCTTGGGATATTATCCTATTGCCAAAGAACAACTAACAAAGCTGGTTATATTTCCAGAGGCTTCCCCATCTGACACCTATCAGTTTTTTCAGTATGGATTGATTGATACAATTTTAATTTTTAATGATCTAAAAATTATCAGTGAATTTCCTGCAGGATTCGTTGATGCAGTAAAGAGATTTAAAAATATGATTGACAATGTAAATCCAAGGGATATATCCCTAGAATTTACAAACAGTAAACCTATTTTTAAAGAAGAAGAATGCTTGGTCCCAGCACACCAAGTAATATTCATGTCCGTCTTCCCAGAAAATTTTCAACCAATTGATTAGATTCAAGATTTAACAATTTACAGTCATGAAGGAAGGCTAGCCAGTACATTAGTAAGGGTTTTTGAAAGAACTCAAAAAATAACGAAGGAATCTCACACAAGGATTAATTATAAAAGTAGAAATACTTTGCTTGTGTCCAGTAAAAGAAATGAAATTGAAGAAAGAGAGATGAGACTCTTGGTGGAATTTGAATCAGCATTCTACAACTTATCTGGACTTTTAGAAAAACTCCCTGAAGGGATAAAGAGGAATCTGTGCTATTTAATAAAAGACAGAGAAGACCACAAGTGCCAGCTATGTGCCTCAGAGATATATGAAGAAAGCAATAATGAAACGGAATCAACCCACATGATAAAGGAAGAAGACAACGCATCTGAATGTCACATAATGAAAGAGGAGGACAGCACATCTGAAGCATCTCTTAATATTATTGCGTAGTGACGTAAGCACTTAAGTCATAAAGCACCAACGATGTAGCTGGCGCAAGATAGCAAACAATGACGTAAGCAATGACGTCATAAGAAGGGTAAGGATGGGAATTGTCCATCA
>NW_026264853.1:392087-417222 GCF_000817695.3 Arachis duranensis
AAATTCAATGCCCATCTTGGATATGCTATATCTTTATCAACTGAAAATCTTGGAAGATCTATAAGTTTGGCTTATAAATTTCACAGAAAGAATCTAATGGAACAAGACGATGAACCTTTTTCAATTACATATGCAATAAATTATGCTTTAACAAACAGCCATCATAGTATAATATTTAAAAACAAAGAAAGAATTTATGTTGATGAATTATTTCAGAAAATTGTAAAAACAGAAATACCAAAATATAAAGCTATTGAAAACCCAGTTCTTTTACTAAAAGAACCATCAGGAAAGTTAGTTTCATCGAATTTTCAAATAAGAGAATCTAAAATTAATAGCCCTTTAAGTTTATCCAAGTTAAAGATTAAAGAAGAAAATTCTGAAATAAAAGAATTAACAAAAAAGGTCGAAAAATTAAATGAAACCCTAAACATTAAATTATGACAATAAATAAAGAAAAAATATATGTAACTTATCAAGACAAGAAACAAGAGCTCTTTGAAAGAAAAAATCGGTTGAATTATTTACAGTTTTCTGAAATAAATCAAAGAGCATTTGAAGCTCTAAAAATAATTTATGACAAGTTAAAAAGAGAAGTCGAAGAGCTAGAAAAATTAATAGAATCTCTAGAAAATAGTGATGAATCGATGATAGAATTTGCAGAAATTCTAAGATAAATAATGAAGCATACAAAGATTGAAAGACCAGAAAATAAAATAAAAAGGAAAGGGGCGAAAAAATTAAAAAGTAAAATAAAGGAGTATAAAAGGGAATTAAATAATCTTCAGATTGAAATTGAGGACCTTATAATAAAAATGATAGAAATAAGAATAAATATAAACAAGTTGGATTTAAACTTAAAAAATTTATAAATGCCTGGAAAACCATATTATGACTTAAAAGAATTAAAGCTGTTAAAAGAAAAAATGGAAAATGAAGTTGAAAAATTAAAAAGATATTTAGAAACAACAGAAAGTGTAGAAATAAAATAAGTTTTTGAGGATTTAAGAAATTATATTAAAGAAAAAGACAAATAGATAAAAGATTTTATATACAATAATCCATGAAAAAAGAATATTATAAACTAAAACAAGATTGAAAAATCAGAATTATAAATACTAGTAATACGGTCAATACTTTTTATTATGAATTGGCAAATTATTCGAGGAGTTAATAGAAATTTCGAAAAAGAAATTAAAAGAAAAGACGACTTTAAAAATTGGTATCAGAACCAAGTTAACGATTAAGGGTAACACTTTTTCTTTAAGCAACACTTTTAATGACACGTTTTTTTAGCAAAAAAAGACAAAAATATGTACAGACACATCTGTACACTAAATGACCCCATACAGTTAGCTTATTAATTTTGGTCAAACCAAGTTGATCCCGACTAACTTGCAAATCTTTATTGCGAAAAATTAATTGAATATCTTTAAATTATAAATTTTATAACATTTCTTAATTACCATGGTCTTATATTTTATTTATTTATTTATTTATTTTTGCCTTTTTAGCATATGTATGTGGATATCTATATATTCTTATTTAAAACATTAAATGTAATTTGACTAAGAGACTAGTAATAATAATAATTTATCGATGATAGTAAATGCATATCAATCTTTCTAGAAAGGTGCGTGCAAACAACCATGTAATCACGAGTGAGGCAAATGTCCTCCATGCAAAATAGGAAAAAGAAAATTCAATAATAAATTGCTATAGCGACATGCATGATCCATATAACCTTTGACAAAAAACACAGCAAAACAAAACAAAAACAAAACCGGAGTGTGTGTTGTGTTGTGGCTTGTGACAGTTCAGAGAAACAGAAAAGAGAAGAAAGAAACAGGGAAAAAATATTTGAAAAAAAAAAAAGACAAAGAAAAAGAAAAAGAAAAGAGAATCACACAGCAAAGCAGGCAACCAAGTTAGCAGTTCAGCATTGCACTAGGAAACCAAAATCAAATTCTTTTTCCTTTTTTTTATTAATTTCACCGCCACAATAAATCATCAAAGAATAATAAATTATAATCACTTCATAAATAAACTAATTTGAGTAAAATACATCTTAAATATACAGTAAATTAATATTGTTTGGACAGATTATGAGTGTAATAAGAAATAAAAAACAAAATATTATTGATATATTAAAATTAATTATTAAAATAAATTATTATATATTTATAATTTAATTTATTTTTAATATATATTTTATTTTAATCAATTAATTTTTGATAATTAATTTTAATAAAATATAATTAAATAAAAAATTCCATAATAATAATAAAAATATACTTTTAATATATTAATAATATAAAAAAATGAGTAAAGTATCATTTTTGTCCCCAAAGTTTGGGGTAAATTCCAAAGTTGTCCCTAACATTTCAATCGTCCTATTTAAGTCCCTAACGTTTCAAAATTGACTTAATGCTGTCCTGCCGTTAAGGATCCGTTAACAGAATTGACGGCGGGACAAAATTGAGACGATTTTAAAACGTTTGGGACTTAGATAGGACAAAACATTAGGGATAAAAATAATACATAAAAATAAATTTTAATTTAATTTTATCTTTTAATAATATTATTTTTTTACTGTACATAGTATTCAATTATTTTTTTTTATTTAGATAAAAAATAATTAAATCTTATGTATAGTAAAAAATTAATATTATTGAAGGATAAAATTAAAATTTATTTTTATGTATCATTTTTGTCCCCAACATTTTCGTCCTATTTAAATCTCTAACATTTTAAAATTACCTCAATTTTGTTCTGCTGTCAATTCTGTTAACAGATCTATTTAGTTATAAATTTTTTTATAATTATTCATGTTATTAACATAAAAAAATAATTACTTTGACTAAGGTGACAAGACCAAATTAAATGTACGTATTTAAATGTAAAAATTAAATTCTAATGATAATAACAAGACCAAATTGAATGCGTGTACTAAAACGCATTTAAACTAAATTCTAATGATGATAATAATAATAATAACAATAATGATAATCATTCAAATAACACACTATAAAAACACACAAGAACACCGATGACCGAACACAAATATAAACGAAAGACACTCTCTCACTAACACCATTTCCGACGGAACAAAAGAATCGTCGTTCTTCTTCTTCTTGTTGTTGCTGCCGCTGCTGCCATGGCTTCCTCGAGAGTGGATCTAGATGGGAACCCAATAAAGCCCATAACGATTTGCATGATCGGTGCCGGAGGTTTCATAGGCTCCCACCTCTGCGAGAAGCTCATGACGGAGACGCCGCACACGGTGCTCGCTTTGGACGTTTACAACGACAAGATCAAGCACCTCTTGGAGCCTGAAACCAATCCATGGCATGGTAGAATCAACTTCCACCGCCTCAACATCAAGCACGATTCGAGGCTCGAAGGTCTTATCAAAATGGCAGATCTGGTTCGTTCTTATACCCATTTCATTTCTTCATTGAAGAAATATAGAAATAAACAAAAGCTTATTTTTTATGTATTGGGTATCTTTATTTGTTCTAAAAAATCCCTTTTTCCCCCTTTTCAGACGATTAATTTGGCTGCTATATGCACTCCTGCGGATTACAACACGCGCCCTCTGGACACCATTTATAGCAACTTCATCGATGCACTACCAGTGGTACGTTTTTATGTGTTTTGATGTGATGTTTGAATCAAAGGTTGAATTTTTCTGGTTGTTACTTTGATGGGGTTGGGAGAGTTTGATTGATTGAAGTAAAGTGGTGATATGTGATGGGTTTGGGAGAATTTGATTGATTGATACGGATATGTTCATTGTTATAGTGTCAATCAAATGATTGATGTTTTTTATGTTTTGATTTTTCAGGTGAAGTACTGTTCTGAAAACAACAAGCGTCTCATTCATTTTTCGACCTGTGAAGTGTATGGGAAAACCATTGGGAGCTTTCTCCCTAAGGATAGCCCGCTTCGTAAGGTGAGCTCTCGTTTTCCTTTGGATTAAGTTGTTGTAGATCTGTGCACGCAAATGATAGTTTCAATTTTTTTTTTTTACTTTTTTTTTTGGGATTTTGTCGGTGCTTGTTCCATCCCACACGCCACCATGCATCTACTATATGAATCAGAATCACCATGTTTGATGAAGCTTCCTTTTTCTATAGAAAGGATTTTGGTTGATGATTTAAGAGTTTTAAGCATGCATATGCACCGACATTTGTAAAGGAGTTTTACACGCAGTCATCATCATGTATTCTAGATAGTATACCAAAAACACATGCTTGCATTTTGTTATGACTTTTTTGTCTGTTTCTTTTCTGTTCTTGTGGCTACTTAATTTGCTTTAGAATTAGGAGCAAGGGGGAGATTTTGTTTGATAAGTTTCTTTCTTATAATGAGCTGTGCTAAGTTTTGTTATTTCCATTGTTTTGTTAGGATCCTGCATACTATGTACTTAAAGAAGATGAGTCTCCATGCATTTTTGGTTCCATTGAAAAACAGAGATGGTCTTATGCCTGTGCAAAGCAGTTGATTGAGAGGCTGATTTATGGTGAGTTGATCTCTTTTTTACCAAGCATGATTTATGAAACACTACGGCTTCTTATTATCCTTATGTTGGGATAGGGCTTGGTTGTTATTGTTGCATGCACGTTTATGCTGTTCTTATTTTTCAATCTTCTCTTTTGTGACATGATTTCATTGACAGCTGAGGGTGCTGAAAATGGTTTGGAGTTCACAATTGTGCGACCTTTTAATTGGATTGGACCACGAATGGATTTCATTCCCGGCATTGATGGTCCAAGTGAAGGTGTTCCTCGTGTTCTGGCATGCTTTAGCAATGTATGAGTACTTCAATATGTACATAGAAATTTCACTAAGCTTATATACATGATTCAATTTTTTCATTTTGCTAATATCATTTTTCAATGTTGTGTTCATTCCTTTTGTGCAGAATCTCCTGAGGAAAGAGCCCCTAAAGCTTGTGGATGGTGGTCAATCCCAAAGGACCTTTGTTTATATTAAGGATGCTATTGAAGCTGTCTTGTTGATGATTGTACATTACCATATCCAATCTTTTATTTTTGGGACTCATCATTATTCATGTTACTTGGTCCACTAAATGTGAAATTCTTTTGAACAGGAAAATCCTGCTAGGGCTAATGGACACATCTTTAATGTTGGTAACCCAAACAATGAGGTTACAGTTAGGCAGCTTGGGGAAATGATGGTTAAGGTTAAAGGACTAAGTTTCATTATTCAGTACTATTATTAGCGGTTTTCGGCATGTTCTTTGGAGTTCATTTTAGACTTCTTTTATCTGCAGGTTTACTCTAAGGTAAGTGGAGATCCACCTTTGGAAAATGCTACAGTTGATGTGAGCTCTAAAGAATTTTATGGTGAGGGATACGATGATAGCGACAAGCGAATTCCAGACATGACCATCATTAACAGACAGCTTGGTAGGTTTCCTAGTTTATCCACTTTGCTTCACTTTCAAGAGTTAATCAGTTTTAGGATCTATTTAATTTCAGAAAATGCTTTTGGGTTTTATGTCCTATTTTTAAAATCAAATACAAATTCCTAATTTTCAGTCTTTCGTGAAGAGAAAAGAGAAACAAGTGAAAACAATAAAGTTCTATTTTCACTCGGCTTAATTCACAGAGTAGTGATAAACACATAAACACAACTCTTTGCTAAACTAATCAAGCTCTTAATTACACTTTAATTTACCTTGTTTTGTGCTGCTATTGCCTCTTTTTAGGATGGAACCCAAAAACCTCACTTTGGGACTTGCTTGAATCCACACTGACCTATCAGCACAGGACCTATGCTGAAGCCATTAAGAAAGTGATTGCTAAACCTGTTGCAAGTTAAAGCTTTACAACATGATCATGGTTACATTGTGAAGAATGTTCAGTCCATCAGAGTGCCTTAACATCATCATATATATACATATAGTTTACAATTACATGGTGAATTTCCCCACTTTGGTTTTTTAGCCAACATAGTCCATGATAGCCCCATGTCCCCCTTTGTTGCATGTTTAGGAAATGTAGGAAGATATCAAGGACCAAGAACAAGAGCAAAGAGAGAGAGGAAAAGAGAAAAATCAAGAGGATATGTTGTTCTATGTAATTTGTGTTTTAGCCTTTTAGGGGTGTGTCAGTGTCTCTTATATATGTTGTCTTTGCAGATTCGGTTGTAATATTTGGTCATGTTTCTTTTAAGTTAAATCGTCATTAATTTAATTTATTTTTTCGATCACATTCTTGGCTAATCTTTCAAACATGCCTTTGAAGCATATCAAGATTTAAGTATATTGGACTAGCAAGTATTTGAAGTTTTAAACGCTGAAAACAAACTGTTTTAAGAAAGCTGAAAATTCAGTGAAGTTGATATTTGATAATCAGTGGATGATTTGGCATTTGACATGGTTGATTAAAATATTATTTAATAATTTTTAATTATTAATTTCATATGGATAATTTTTATAGAGTATATTGTGAGTTTTCACTTTTACAAAATTATTGGATAATTCTTATTAAATTTAGATAGTATATTGAACATACTTAAAAGTAAGGATAATTGTATAACGTGAGAGTGAAAAAGAATGTACAATCTATTTTAAAAAATTAATAAAAAATAAAATGATATATTCTTAAAATAAATATCTAATTATTCAATTATTTTTTTTATTATATTATACATTTAAAGGGTTTTTTTCGTATTTATTGTTGGTCTCATCTATAAAATAAATAGTAAAAGAGAGTTTAGAAAATCTAAATCCAACATTGAAATATCATCTTTCTTTTAACGCAAGATATCCAACATTGCAAAGTACTTTGGAATCATCATCATGGAGATGCTAAAATAGTAAAATGTGTTGATAAATATTTTTTGTTGTAAGAAAATAAATAAGCAAAAAAAGAATCAAACACGCCTGGTGGGACTCGAACCCACAATCGTCTGATTAGAAGTCAGACGCCTTATCCATTAGGCCACAGGCGCTTGGTGATGATATAAGGCAATTAATATTTTAATTTAATGTTATTTAAAAAATTGCCATATATTTCTTTCCTCGTAAAATTTCAGCCATTCAACTTTGTCCCCACATTTATCCCCTTAATGAAATACTCTCTTAAAATAGTTAACGTGTCAATTTACTAGTAAATGAATGAGAGCCTATTTTGACAACCTTGTTTATATACTTGTATGGTATATCTATCTAACATAAAAGCATAAGTGATATTTATACAAACAAATGGAAAGAGACCAAGCATTATCATTTTGCTATAATGGACACAAGCATTATCCAAAATGCAATTAATAACGGTGGGAGAGGAAGCTATTGAGGTATAATAGTGAAGAAGAGGTAAGATGAAGATATATATTATTATGTGTTGTGATGCCTTATAAATCACAATCTTGAATTCTTGATTCCTAACCACTTGGCTCCACCATTTCCAATTCAAAAATTTGTACTCATCCACGGAAATTGACTATGTAACTGCTCATCATGTTTGTATCTTCCCACTATGTATATTCCATTGCATTTGCATTTTTTGCATGCCTTGAATAGAATCAAACGTTGCCATTAGCCACTTGAAAGATGAAATTGACAAGCAAGCAATTATAATCCATTTCAACCGTATGAGCAATAATTAAATGGAATTCGTAGCTTCCAACTCATTATTGTAGCTATTTTAGAAAAGATGAACAAGGTGTGTCCATGTACTACATTTTGTAGCTAACTTTATTGTCATTCTAACATTAGAGGGGCATGCCATCTCTTCATTGTAGATATGCACTTTTGGAGAAGAGAAAGGACAACCAATTGAAACAAAAATTAAAATATAATATATCATATAATATTTCACATTTATATTTTTTATTTATTTTCTTTTAAAGTTTGAAAAATCTTGTATATATTTATATATTGAGTTCTTTGGTAACTTAAGAAAGAATGACTAAGGCTCAGTTTGGATAAACAACTTAATTAAGTTTTTTTTTGAAAAAATAACTTAAACAATAAATGATTATATTAAAAGTAGCTTATAAATAATTTATTTTGGGTTTGGATTTTTAGTTTTAAGAATGCTTATTTTATAAAAATATAGTAAAAAGTAGTAGTATTAGGAGAGAAATCATTTTTTTAACTTTTCTATAAACTCATAAATAGTTTCTTAAAAAGTCGCAATTTGATTTTGAAAATTGCACCAGACATTAATACTACTACTTTTCATAAGTCAAAAACTAAAAAAAAATTACTTTTGAAGCTTCCCAAACAGGTCCTAAATGTGACTAAGTTTTGACTCTCCAATAGAATATTGACACACGACATATAGAGAATCTTCCAAAAGGAGTGCACATGGGAGGAGAGAAATGGTGATGCGTCATTTCTTATGAAAGGAGGTTTTATTTTTTGAACGAAAAAGCTCAACACTACAATGGAGCAAAGAATTCAAAACATGAAAAAAGGAAAAACAAATTCGATATCATCTTCGGCATAGCTATCAACAACATGGATTATTTACCACACCATTCTGCAGCACATGAGAAGGATTGAGCCACACAATCAATGACTTCTGTAGTCTTACTCTGAAATATAGCCTCATTCTGTCGTAACCAAATATTCTATATAGTTGAGAATAACCCAATTAGTCAAAACTTACGCCTCTCTTTTCTCATCGATATTGATCTCCAACTCTCAAAGTGTTCTATGAAAGGAGGTTTTTTTTTATCGCAAATTTAAATTTTAAAAATTTTAAATTAGATTTTTTTAAAAAAAATTTTGGTTGCATATGTAATTGGTCATCTATATATTTTTAAAATATTATGTGACAAAAAAAAAATAATCACTATATATTTATATAATTATATATAAATATATATTATGTCATTCAATTTTTATATATATTTGATCATACTTTTAACATACATTTTATATGAATGATCAATTTTTTGTATGCAAGTAATATAATTAATGTTTTAATTGGACATATTTGTTCTAATTGAATTTCAAACTCAAACTTTTGTCACATGAAGGAAAGAATGACTGCTAATGTTAGATTCAATCCCTATTGGTATATTAAATGAATGAGCTGTCAACCCTTCTTGTTCACTTCAAGGAACAAATTTTCTTCAATAAAAGTAGTAGCCCAAGAATTGAATGTGAAGATTGAAGAGTGATTAATTGGTGAAGTTGGATCTTAGGGTATACTCAAATGCATGATAATGAAGTGTCCTAACTCCTAACTCATATGCCACCTAAACATGGTAGCCACAAAAGAAGGCCCTCCTCACCATAGGCCATAGAATAGGATAATATTGTATATTAATCTTATTTTGTACCTTGAATTAATACATATTCAATCTATTATAAAATAAAGCTTAGCTATCCACTAAAGATTACAAATAATACATCTATAACAAGAAAAAGAAGATAAAGGAATAAAAGATAGAAAGAAGAGCGGAGCATGAAAGGGATGGAGAGAGGGGGCACTCACTCAAAATCAAATCAAATTACTACTATCAATGTGTCATTTATTGACAGCGTAATGTTCTTGTTGACCCCTTAACTACGCTCCTCTCTACCCTCTCACATTTGTTCACTCATTCATATATCATCACTAGAATTAATTCTAGAAATTATTCACATTGATTTATTATGCACGAAAGTACATTTAATTTTAATATATCAAATATTTTTTTTGGATATTATTATCCCATAAGGTGTTGATATTCACGTTTAGAAAAAGGTATTGATATTTGATTAAAATAATACTTATTAAATTTGAAATTATACATTGAATTTAACATGAATGCTTTGTTAGTATAAACTTAATTAGGTGATTAATTAATTATATTTGACCACATTAAAGAACAAATTCTTATAAAACTTAAAAATTTATGCATATAACATGATTCACTAATGATATCCAATAAAAAAATATTCTAAGACTTAAATTCAATATTCTTTAATTAAATTATAAATCACTTGTCATCTCAATTGATTTTATTTTTTTATTATTTTTATACACATTTAATATATAAGAGAGTGAGTAAATAAATATATTAGTGGTTGTTGATATACTAGTGTTTATAACAGTGATATATCTAAATTAATTTCACTAATAATATAAAAATATTTTACACTTGCAATAAAATTAAAACCCCCATGCCAATTTGTTTATTTTTTGAAAAAAGTCCACATTGGTTATTTGGCATTAAATAGAGTCATGCAATTGTTATGACAATAATACTTAGTATTTTCATTTTTGTCGTATAAANTAAAATATTTAATTTAATAAATATATAAATAATTATGTTTATTATTTTTAATTAAATACTTATTTTTTTTAATTCGATTTACTTATACACAATTGATAATAACTAAATGTATAAATAATTATTTTAATATTAAAATTTATAAAATAATTTAAAAATATAATTTTTTTACTTTTTTATTTTATTTTATTAGATCAATTCTGGAACCTACTATTATTTACTTTGTTTAGAAGAGTCATTCTTTACCTAAGAAAATCCGTATAAAATATTATTGGAACCTTAATTTACACACAACACAACCGCTACTTGGTGTCGTGATCCCCTCGTCACTTTCAACTTCCACAAAAACTGTTTTGTTTATTCAAAGTTCGCTCCTTTCCTCAATTTCCTCCATTTCTATGAAGTACCCTCTCTTTGTACCATGGTGGGCATGCACTCTTAACACTTCTATGGGTTTTTTTTGAGAGTTTTTATTTTTTCCCTGAGCTGTAAAGAGTAAAGACACATTGTTTGTGTTGTTGGCTTGTTGCCTTCACGTCCCTGTTTCTCTCTCTCTCCCTCTCCTGTTCTGTGGTGCTCTCTTCCTTCCTTGGCTACCAATATTCTTAACTTTTTGCTTTTTCCTTTTTTTTTTTTTATAATTTGGTACTTTGAAGTAAGAAGTAACGGTTAGGGGGGAAAAATGCTGTTGGGTTGGTAGAGTTAGAAGAAGGAAAGGAAAAAAGAAAGAAAGGTTTTTGCTTCCTTCAGCCATGGCTCCAGCTGGGAAGCTTTCTGGGTTTCAAAGAGAAGGCGATGAATGGTATTGTTCCTCTCTAAAGTTTCTATTTTTGATTTTGAAGTTCATTTTTTAATAACTAGTACTACTGGAATTTATGGCCTTTATGAATTGCATGATCGTGTTGACAATCCTATCATGGGTTGAATTTGCTTTTTGATTTGGTTGTGCGGTGTGGAAATGATGAGAAAATGACATGTTCTGTTCACTACTGATTGTGGAGTCCATGTCATACATTCATTCCTTTTTGTGTGTGTAGTTTTCAAAATAGGTGTTTGATGTGATACTCTGTGGTTTTCTGGTTTTCTTAGGTTCTGCAATGCTGGACTTCCAAGTGATATTGCTGTTTCAATCGATGGAGTCACTTTCCATCTCCATAAGGTACATGCTTTCCTTTCCTTTCCTTTGAGAATTGATCTCTTCTATTCCATTAGTCTCTATCATAGATGAATTGTAACAGCTGTTGTTGTTGAGCCCCTCTTATTATTTTTTTTTTTTTGTGGTTCTGGATTATCCTCATGTTTCTTCACTCTGGTCCAATTCCAATTCCAATCTAATTGGTGTGATCCTGCTTTGTGGCTCATGCTTTTTGCTGTTAATTCGTTCCACCTGTATTGTTTAAGTGCAAAATATGCGTCCCTCTTTAAGTAAAGGAGTCATATTAGGCTCACTAGGGAGATGCAACCTGTTGTGGAGAGCATACTTTTATGTCTTGAAATTTACTATGATATGACATTATGGATCTTCCTATACGAGAAAATAGAAAACCACTTGTGTGTTCCGAAAGTTTCTGGCTCTGTTGTGGTTGGTTTATTTGACATTCTAGGCCTTAGTATTGAGATTCATATAGCATAACTTGAGACAAGGCTTATTTTTATGCCATTTGTAATGTAAAGCAATTTCTTTTGTGCTGTTAAATTGGAGTTTGAGTAACATATACAATGGAACTGCAGTTTCCTCTTATATCGAAATGTAGCAAAATTGCTCGAGCGAATGAAGAGTCCCTGAACAAGGATGGGAAGACTATGAACATGGTGCTGGAAGAATTTCCTGGTGGTCCTGACACTTTCTTAATTGTAGCTAAATTCTGTTATGGCTTCCGTGTAGAACTGTCGGCCAGAAATGTAGTATTGGTCTATTGTGCTGCAGACTATCTTGAAATGACAGATGAATTCGGAGAAGATAACCTGTTGCCGAAATCAGAGTGTTTTTTCCATAAAAACATACTTCGCAACTGGAAAGATTGTATTTTGGCTCTTCAAAATTCCGAGCCTGCTCTACTAAGGGCTGAAAAGCTTCACTTAGTGAGTAAGTGTATGAATGCTCTATCTATGATGGTATGTACAGATCCAAGTTTGTTTGGTTGGCCTATGATGATGTATGGGAGTTTTCAGAGCCCCGGCGGAAGCATTCTGTGGAATGGTATAAATACTGGTGCTAGGATTCGGAGCTCAGAATCTGATTGGTGGTTTGAAGACATCTCTTATCTCAGTGTGAGTTTGTTTGAGAGGCTTATTAACACAATGCGGGCGAGAGGTATTAGGCCTGAAAACCTGGCAGGTGCCATAATGTACTATTCTAGAAAGTACTTGCCAGGGCTGGGTCGGTGGCGTGCCGGACAAGGTGGGAAAACTAGAAGCGTTGCGAGTTTTAGCTTGACACCTGCTACTGTTGATCAGAAGGCTTTGTTGGAAAGAATTGAGAAACTTCTTCCTGAAAAGAAGGGAAGATCCTTTTGTCAATTCCTACTGGGGCTTCTTCGCGTGGCTTTGATATTGAATGTTGATCAAGCATGCATAGATTCTTTAGAGAGGAGAATAGGGATGCAATTGGAACTGGCAACACTAGATAATCTTCTTATTCCTACGTACTCAGATTCTGATACATTATATAATACAGATTGTATTGATCGGATTGTCCACCATTTTGTGTCTAAAGAATCAAATTTAACTGGTTTTTCGCCTTCATCAACTGACCTACAAGAATCACCATCTGAATCGTTGAGGAAAGTTGCAAAGTTGATAGATAGCTATCTTGCAGAAATTGCTTCTGATGTTAACTTAAAACCTGGAAAGATACGCACTCTCGCAGAGGCCCTCCCCCAGCCATCAAGATCATTACATGATGGACTATACAGGGCACTCGACATTTATTTCAAGGTCTGATTCGCGAGCTGCACTTTTAACAAATATGCTTAATTGTAGCCGTAGATTATTAGTCCATCTTTGACAAATGCTTGTGATATTTTGCAGGCGCATCCTTGGCTATCCGATAAAGATAAGGAAGAACTATGCAACATCATTGACTACCAGAAACTCTCGATCCATGCTTGTGCTCATGCATCCCAAAATGATAGGTTACCCCTCAGAGTTGTTCTTCAAGTGTTGTTCTTTGAACAGCTGCATTTGCGAACGGCATTAGCCGGATGTCTCAGTACATTAGATGGTGAAAATCATGAAACTGCTCCGGCAGCTTGTGTTCCTGCAATTGCATTGGGAGAAATGGCAGGTGAAATAGTACAGAGGGATGGATGGGTGACTGTAGCGCGCGAAAACCAGGTTCTAAAGGTGGATATGGATAAGATGAGTTCTAGAGTTGGAGCGCTTGAGGAAGAATTCAGCAAAATAAAGCATGAAATGAAAACCACAGCAAAACCTCGCAATTCGCTTAGTTCTCCGCGATTCATTTCAAGAAAGCTTGGGTGTAAGCTTATTCCAAGACTCTCGGATGCTCAACCAGAATCCCTTAACCGGTGTAGATCCACTCCAAGAGCATCAACTGAAAAGGCACGTCTGTCTCATCGGTCGAGACATGCAGAAAGTGTTTCTTGAGCACCAAGAAACTGGATTTCCTATGTTTATAAATACAAAGATTGTGTTGTGTTGTGTTGTGTAGTGTGTGATATTTGACATTTTTTGTGCGAGGGAAAGGGAAGGAAAATGTTTTAACACATTGTGCATTGACAAAGTAGGGATATACATGAACATTTTCCATGTCTTTCCCTCGGGTAAAGTTGGTTGTACATTCATAGAAGCAATCTCACAAAGTTGTCTGGTTTGGTTTTTTGGTGGTATAGAAGAGAGTTCATGCATAATGTATTTATCCACACAGTGTGTTTCCTTTTCATTAAAAAAATAGAAAACATTTGTGAAGGTCATTAAAGAAAGAGTGACAGATTAGATATCAGAAATGGAATGAACATCATTTGAAACTTGAGAGTGACATTTAACAAGAGCTATTATTACTTGTGAATTGTCATGGTGGTTGTTGATACAGCATGGTTTCTTTCACAAATGACATAAGTTGTTGACATTTGTACTGTTTCACTTATTCAATATATGCTAATTCTTTATGATTTGTCAAGTCAAGACTTGTTGAAATTTGAAGCTCTCTGGTTGGTTGAATTGAAATTTATTGAATAGCAGGCAGTCCTTTAATATCCACTTTACTTTTTTCCTTATCTTCGATTTTATCTAAATGATAATATTTAAATTATTGTTTTAATCTCTAATATTTAGTTAAGTCTTAATCATTTAGTTAATGTCTAAAATATCATATTTTTGTTACAAAAGATTTCAAATGGGCTTAATATTATCATTTCGCTAAATCCTGGGAGACATATTTAACACCTTTAGTAACATGTATAATGACAATTCAATTAGTTAAACAATTATTGTCAATTTATTCATTATCAACTTACTTATTAAAGTCATTATCACTATGTTAGGCAGCCTCATCATCGACCTACTAGATTCTAATATCTTTTTAAATAAACAATATTAACTTTTTTTAATCTCTAAATTTAAATATTTTCATAGGCAAAATAATAGTAATATAATTTTACGAGAAGATTGATAGTCACCAACGTCGCTTTGGCCGAGTGGTTAAGGCGTGTGCCTGCTAAGTACATGGGGTTTCCCCGCGAGAGTTCGAATCTCTCAGGCGACGTTTCAATTTTTTCTTTCTCTTTATTTTATATTTTTCTTCCTGAATCTCTTGACTAGTTGACTCCTCCGTTGACTCATTGTTTTTTCTCAGCCCAATTTAAAAGCCCATTTCCGGTTTTTTCTTCCTTTCTCTTTCTTTCTGAAATCAACATTTCTTTCTCTGCTGCCGGGTGCCGGCCCTCACCTTCTTCGACCATGGCAGCACTTTCTTCAACCTTCGCCATCTCCAACAGCAACGACAACCAAACATGGCACCACTACATTCATTGCAACAAAATCCCTTCTTTCGAATGCAACAACACTCTTCCTATTCTCCGCAAAACCCTCTCTTTCAGGATCCACTGCACTGCCCCTGAGCCTCTCGGTTATTCAGTTGCTCCTTTGGAACGCACCACATTCGATGATCCTCCTAAGACCGAGATTGGCGGAGGTGATGGCGGTGATGGTGGAGGACGTGGCGGCGGCGGCGGCGGTGGTGATAGCGGTGGAGAAGCAGGAGGGAACGATGGAGATGAAGAGTTCGGGGCTCTGTTGAATTTCGAAGCGGTTATGAAGGAAGCGGAATCTCGTGGTGTGAAGCTTCCTTCGGATATGGTGGAGGCAGCGAAGACCACCGGCATTCGAGAAATGTTCCTCCAACGTTACTTGGATTTACAGGTAGGTTTCTTTCAAATTTTGAATTTTTAGGGAGGGAAATAAAAGAGTTGTTTCAGTGGCTAAGTTCGATTTTGGTGTTGTGTTGCAGGGTTCGGCTTGGCCACTATCGTTTATGATGAAGCACTGTTCTATTCTGAGAAACCGAATGCTTGCTGATCCTTCTTTTCTATTTAAAGTTGGAATAGAGGTTTGTTTCAAAATCAATGAAGTGTTACTTTTTCCCTCTTGATAATAGATGTAATGGGCTGGCTTACACAAAAGGAAAATGGTTATGATTATGATATGGAATTGAGAAATGGTGTTAGCTTTTATAAATTACAACTAATGTTGTTATTGATTTGTCAAGTGCAGGTTTTGATAGACACTTGTTGTGCAACCTATGCTGAGTATAAGCAAAGAGGCAAAGACTTTTGGGCTGAGAAAGAGTTGGTTGCTGCCGATGTTCTGGTTGGAGATGTTGTTGACATTGCTTTGGTGACTTTGTTAGCACCCTATGCTCGAATCGGGAAGCTTTCTGTGTCCAAAGGTTTGCTTGGACGCATTCAACATGCTTGTGCAGCTCTTCCCAGCAGGTTAGTGTCTGGTTGTGAGTATTTTAGTAAGCCTCAATTATTTTCCAGGCATCTCCACTATGGATTTATTGATATTTTCGTTGTGGTAACTGATTACTTTGGTATCAACTATGTGTACTACCTCTAAGAGCCAACTCGTTGGTGAATTTTCATATTTCTCTTGTACACTTTATTGCTAAACAACCAGATAAACAATTCTCAAAAGGAATGAAAAGTTGAAAATTTTGATTGATTCAATAGTGCTGTGATTTATGTTAGGTTTAGTTAACCATTTCTTCTGTGAAATATATATGGAGGCTGGTATGAATTAGTAAACAGTAATTCTAATTCAAGGTAAAAGTTGTCAATTCTGTTTTTTGGTAATCGATTTGTGACAATTGTAGTACAGCAAACAATGAATAAGGGTTTGTCCCTCCTTTATTCATGCCTAGCTTTTTCGTTTGGTTGACTTTTATAAACCTATGGAACTGAAATCTCATGCTTGCATGCAGTGTATTTGAAGCTCAAAGGCCGGGATGTAAATTCACTGTGATGCAGCGCGTTGCCACATACTTCTACAAGGTACCACATATTTGGAAGCTTTGCATGATAAATTACTCTTTAGTTGCATGAAAGAATCTAACCAGTAGAAGCAATCTTTGTTTGTATGTCATTTAATTCTTTGTTTCACTTAAGTTTAGTTTCTAGTAGCAGATCATTAGTTAATACTATGAGTTCCTGACATTCTGTATTCAGGGTGCATTGTACGGATCCGTTGGTTTTGGATGTGGTATTATCGGTCAAGGATTTGCAAATATGCTCATGAATGCTAAAAGGTATAAATGTCTACTCAGGATATTGTATAAAACATAAATGTTTTGTTGCATGCAGTTCACAAGTTCAATTCTTTTCTTTTGTAATTATAAAAAGCTTGAAATATGAATCTCTCTCTCTCTCTCTCTCTCTCTCTCTCTCTCTCTCTGAAATATCTGTTCCTGTAGATTATCAATGGGTTTTTCTTTATGTAAAACAGGAGCATTAGGAAATCTGAAGAGGACATACCTGTACCCCCACTTCTGCCAAGTGCTGCTCTTTGGGGTATGTCTTGTTCTATTTTTTCAGTTTCTCTGTCTATACTGTTTCACGTTTTCTTCCGAGGGTTCTGTTTTAGAATATGCATTCTGATTAATGCTCTTGATTAAGGATGGAGAATATAAGCAGTAGACTTTCTTGGTGTACATATAAGCAGAAGACTTAATTTCAAAATGGCAATGAAATTAGAGTTACACATTAAATGTTGTTTCAACATCTTTTATCTATTTAGCATTTGAATTTGGTAATTGTCTTGTTATTGTTGCATAAATTTCACATTTGAATCTAATGCATTTGCATTTGTTCATGGATGTGTCTTTGTTCTTAGTTTCTTACTATTGATGGAAGGGAGGAAAGCAAGGAAAGACAGGCTACCATTGCTTGTGCTAAATGACATAGAATGAAAAATTAAGAAAAAGGGTTGCTTGGGTGCACAATCATCCCTTGTCAGACAGGGTCTTGTAGAAAGACTACACCTAGATAGTGTAATGTCGGCAGCCTAACTGATCGATGCATCAGTAGCCGATTCTACAGCTTGACCTTGTGACCTTGAGGTCACACGGAGGCAATTCAACCTTTGCTTCAAGGTTTCCCTTCATATAGAATAAAAAAAATAGCCGAGAACAAAATACAATAGGCTCATAGTTATATTCCACACTACTATTATTTGTCATACCTATATAATTGCATTAGCTAGATAAGGTCAACATTAAGTTTTTACAAAACTAAGGCGTAGAGTTTAGCATAGTATTCTATAAATCCAATGATATCGAGTGTAATATTGCCTAATTTTTGGAGAGGTCATTGCAATTGTTACTTAACATTTGCTTAATTTGTTTCCCCTCTATCAGGTTTCTTCCTTGCCGTGTCATCCAACACGCGGTACCAAATCATTAATGGAATGGAGCAGCTTGTTGAAGCCTCTCCTTTGGCAAAGAAGGCCCCGGTAGTTGCAATGGCTTTCACGGTAGGTGTGAGATTTGGCAATAACATCTATGGCGGCATGCAGTTCGTAGATTGGGCCAAACGGAGTGGCATACAATGAGTGGCCCCTTAATTATCTCAAATTTCCACCCCATTTTTTTAAGGTTTTCTTGTCCGGCTGTCCCTGGCTGAAAGGATTCCCACTCAACTTGAGTAGTAATGAAGTACCAGAGTTCCTCTATGTAGAAATGCATAGCATATAGTTTTTAAGCTCTTTTGGTACACGGGGGAAAGGGAAGGAGAATGTTTATCAATAGTAGTAATACAGTGTATTTTTATTTCACAAGTTTGCATATGCGAACACTAGACTAGCATAATATAATATAACATTAGAGTAACAATGATTCATGGGTTTGTCTATGGTGGGGAAGCTAGTAGCTAAACCTTAAAAGACCAAATAAAAATATTCTATTGTAGTGCTCAAGATTAATTCCGTACACATAAATTTAAATTTTTTCTTAACAAATTATAATAATATATATTAATTGTTAATCATTTATAAAACTTTAATTTTACTTTTTTACCCTGAATTTTTTTTGTCAATATCTTTTTTGCTTATTCTATTATCCACTTTTACTCCCTTCTGTATAATGCAACTGGATAATAGAGAACTAAAGCTAGTGATTTTCTCCATTGAAACACACACAAAAAAAAATTAAAAAAATCAAGAACCAAAGCAAACAGTGGCTTTGATTCGTCAAAGTTGGTAGAATATTATGAAAATGGTTTGAATTGCTGTCTTGACGTGGGTACGAAGGAGTCAGTAAAAATCAAGACGTAGAGTTCATATACCTTGAGTAAGAGTTGCTGTGATGGCCATTATTGTTATCAAGAGACCTTTACTCCAATTGCTAAACTTAACTCTGAATTCTTTTATCTCTGGCTGTAAATTATAATTGGTTTTTGTATTAATTAAATGTAAATAATGCTTTTTTGAATGGGGAGATAGAAGAAGAAGTGTTTATAAAATTTTCATTTGAATTTGAGGTTGAATTAGGAAGGAATAAAGTATGCAAATTAAAAAAATTTCTCTATGGATTGAAACAATCTCCAAGAGCTTAATTTGAACGACTTAAAATGACAGTGAAGGAACTTGATTATACTCGAAGTCAGGCTGATTATACATTTTTCTGTAAACATACAGCAGCTAATAAAATTGTTATCTTAATTGTATATGTAGGTGATATTATTCTGATAGGTGATGATATTTTGGAACTAAAAGACTTAGTGCATGTTTGGGCGTCATTATTTTGTTAAAAAAAATCTTGTCAAATCATTTGAAATAAAAAAATTTGGCTCATTAAAATACTTCTTTAGAATTGAATCGCAAAGTCTAAGAAAGACATTTTTATGAACCAACGAAAGTATATCCTAAATCTTTTAAAAGATATGGGATTACTTAGTTGTAAAGTTGATGAAACATCTATACTAATTTAAACTTGAAGCCAGCTAAACTAAAAAATGTAATGGACAAAAGTAAATATCAGCGATTAGTGAAGAGGCTAATCTATTTATTCTATATATGCCCGGATATTGCCTTATGAGCATAATAAGTCAGTTTATACATTTATCTAGGCAAGAACACATAGACACCGTCTTTAGAATTCTAAGGTACTTGAAAGAGTCGTCTGAAAAAAGAATTAATCTACAAAAATCATAGAAATTTTCAGGTAGCAGTCTATACAGATGCAGATTGAGTTAGGAGTGTCATGGATAAAAAGTTAACATCTGACTATTGTACTTTTGTTAAAGAAAATCTAGTTAATTAAAAGAGTAAAAAATAAAATATTGTGACATGAATTAGTGCAGAAATTGAATTTAGAACAATTTATTAAATATATAAAGCACTATAGGTAGAAAATTTTTTACAAAAACTAAAGGTTCTCATTTCTCTACCAATAAAATTATATTGTGTCAATAAATCTGTCATTTTTATTATTCATAATCCAATTTTGTATGACAAAATTAAATATATTGAAGTTGATAAATATTTTATAAAAAAAAAGATTGAAAGAGAACAGATCTACTTCTCATATATTTTAATTACAGAATAATTAATTGATGTTTTAACTAAAAGATTATTTAAAAAAACCTTTGATAGCATAATAAATAAGTTTTTAATAAAAAATATCTTCAAATCAACTGGAAAAAAAATAGAGAAAAACCTAAATCAGCCCCTGACAACCTCGAAAGACAACGAGGTCCCTGGCAAAAAAAAAATCCAACCCGGCCCCTGACAATTACCTCGAAAGGACAACGAGGCCCCTGTGCCAAAAAAAATTAATGTTATTTTTTTTAGTACAGGGACTAATCAGTCCCAAAAAAAGATTATCAGGAGCCGGATTGGGTGTTTTTTTTTTGGAGACCTCGTTGTCCTTTCGAGATAATTGTCAGAGGCCGATGGGTATTCACTCAAAAAAATATGACTAGATCAAATTAAAATCAAATTTTTTACTTCTTTCATGAATCTTTTCTCGGAATAGAATTAGCTATAATATTCTTTCCTCTTATTCTCTTTCACCGTTCTTCTTCACCTTTTAAGCCTCACATGGTGGTTAGAGCACTGAACTTCCTCTTCCATTCATGCCCTCCTCCTTTCCGCTTCTCCTCCTCCTTCTGTTGCTCCCCCGCCTTCCTTCCTCCGCAGCCTCTCTCCTTCGATTATGGCGGCCGCAGGATGCCGTTTTGCGTAGCACAAAAGGCGTCCGGGGACGTGTTTGGGAGCGTAATCGATGTGCCTCTTCATTTTCCGTCCATCCAAACACGCCCCATTTTGTTCATAATATGGTTGACCTTAACTCCGAACTGAAGCAACTTGTGAAACGTTGTCAACTGCATAAAGCAAGGCACATGTTTGATAAAATGCCTTACAGAGATGAGGTTTCATGGACCACGATAATAGCTGGTTATGTCAATTCTTCAGACCCGTTTGAAGCGTTGATCTTGTTCTTAAATTTATGGATCCAGCCTGGTCTTCAAAAAGACCAGTTTATGATTAGTGTTGCACTCAAGGCTTGTGCTCTTGGCATGAACATATATTTTGGAGAATCATTGCATGGATTTTCTGTGAAGTCAAGTTTGGTAGACTCGGTATTTGTCAGCAGTTCACTTGTGGACATGTACATGAAAGTAGGCAAAGTAGAGCAAGGTTGCAGAGTCTTCGAAGAAATGGAAACCCGAAACGTGGTATCGTGGACGTCCATTATTGCGGGGCTTGTTCATGGTGGTTATAGTATAGAGGGATTATTGTACTTCTCTGAAATGTGGAGATCAAAAGTGGGTTATGATTCATATGCATTCGCCATCGCTTTGAAAGCATCTGCTGATTCAAATTCCTTAGATTGTGGGAAAGCTATTCACACACAAACAATAAAACAAGGGTTTGATGAGAGCTTGTTTGTGATTAATACTCTTGCTTCCATGTATAATAAATGTGGAAAACCAGGTTATGTCATCAGATTGTTCAAAAAAATGAGGATGCCAGATGTAGTTTCATGGACAACCCTTATTACAACATATGTGCAGACGGGAGAAGAAGAGAATGCAGTGGATGCATTTAGAAGGATGAGAAAATCAGGGGTTAGTGCCAATCAATACACTTTTGCAGCAGTAATTTCTGCATGTGCGAATCTTGCTGTTAAAGAATGGGGCCAGCAGATACATGGCCATGTATTGCGTCTAGGTCTGGTGGATGCCTTGTCAGTGTCGAATTCCCTCATTACACTTTATTCGAAATGTGGGATGTTAACTTTGGCTTCAATGGTGTTTTGTAGTATGGCTAGAAAAGATATTATTTCTTGGAGCACTATAATTGCAGTTTATTCTCAAGCAGGTTATGCAAAAGAAGCTTTTGACTATCTATCATGGATGAGAAGGGAAGGGCCAAAACCGAATGAATTTGCTCTTGCTAGCTTGCTTAGTGTGAGTGGAAGCATGGCGCTTCTTGAGCCTGGGAAGCAGGTGCATGCTCGTGTCCTATGCATTGGCCTGGATCATGAAGCAATGGTTCATAGTGCACTAATTAGTATGTATTCAAAATGTGGGAGTCTAAAAGAAGCTTCTAAAGTATTTGATGGGACTAAAACTAATGACATTATATCATGGACAGCCATGATCAATGGGTATGCTGAACATGGATCCAGCCAAGAGGCAATTCGTTTATTCGAGAAGATTCCCAGTATTGGTTTAAAACCGGACTATGTGACTTTCATTGGGGTTTTGACAGCTTGTAGCCATGCTGGATCGGTTGATCAAGGTTTTCACTACTTTATGTCAATGACTGACGAGTACCGGATCAGTCCTTCAAAAGAGCACTATGGTTGCATGATTGATCTTCTATGCAGAGCGGGAAGATTGAGTGAAGCTGAGCTTATGATACGAAGCATGCCTTTTCATAGTGATGATGTTGTGTGGTCTACCTTACTTAGAGCATGTAGGGTTCATGGGGACGTTGACAGAGGAAGACAAACAGCAGAAAGAATACTTTCTTTGGATCCGAATTCTGCAGGAACTCACATCACCCTGGCTAACATATATGCTGCCAAGGGGAGATGGGAGGAAGTTGCACACATAAGGAAGCTAATGAAGTCAAAGGGGGTAATAAAAGAGCCTGGTTGGTCTTGGATAAATGTCAATGATCACTTGCATTCATTTGTTTCTGCGGATCAGTCTCATCCGCAGAGCGAAGATATCATAACCATTTTTAAAACTACTAAGTTCAAGAAGAGGAGATTCTTTGCTGGAAACATGTTCAAGTGAAGATGTTGAAGATTAGCAACAGGCTAAATTATCTATCATTGTGCTTGTGCTACAATTACAATTTTTCCATTAGCATTCATTACATTACATAGATTTCAAATGATTGTTGGGAATTGGTTGCCTAACTGCAATCACTTGAACACTCAAAATCCAGCGTATACCAGGTTCGTATGGAATTTGAAACTGAGACATCATTTAAATGGCTTCAAAGATAATTTTTTAAGGGATGAAAGAAATTAATCAAGAGGTAATTTTTCATTGATGAAAACAGCATATGATTTCCATCTTCCTGTAAATATTAGTTTTGCTTCTTGTGAATTTATGCATTCTTTTTATTTGTACAGTACCCTTAGAGATCACTCGCTGTGAAATTTATTGTTGAATAACTTGGCTGGTGATTCATAATAAAAAAAATGTTCTATCCATGTGTTACCATTTGCAGGAACACGATCGATACTGGAATAAAGCTTTACTAGTTAACTTTGCCTCAAGACCCTTCTTTTTCTGGCACAGGTATGCATTCCCTCATGCATTATTGATAAAATTAGCTTTCTATTGTTGGCATGGAATAAGCTTATGCATATAACGTCAGAAGCCAATTTTTCTATTGATGCAATGAATCTAGAAATTAACTAACGTAATTCGAGATATGCAGGGGACTGAAGAGAATAGCAAAGTTGGCTTTTACACAAAACCACATTCACAATTTTGAACTAATATTCCAATTAAGAATTCTATGGTCTAAATTTTGTCTAATTTACTTTTTATAGTAAATTTTAAATATTTAAAAATTATTTACTTTTTAAATTAAATATTAATTTTTAACTTTTTTTTTTTGGACAAATTAGATACCACCTTTTAGGTATCATAGCAATCACCTCCAATTTAATAAAAATTCTTTACGGAAACAGTGGGTTGCCTCTGGTATATATGAAGTTTGTGTGTTGTGGGTAAAAAACATAGTTCATCTAGGTTTATTTTGATGTGTACTAATTTTTTTGTTTTATTTTTTTCTTTTGCGGAAGGAGCTTTGGAGTAACGGTTGAGTTGTCTCTGTGTAACTTCAAGGTTACAGATTGATAATAGTGTTTTTCTGGATTATTTTTGTTTTGTATATTGGGTTGATAATAGTGTTTTTCCTGATTATGGATTGTTGGGATGTTAATCTCAAATACGGCACCGTTTAATTTGGGATACAGAAATTGGACTCTTCGATTTTTGAGAAGTATAAAAATCAGACTATTCGATTTTTAGAGTACAAAAATCGGACCCTCCGATTCTTCTTCAAAAAATTTAAAAATTTTGAGGTACAAAAATCAGACCCACTCACTCATTGTCACTGCCTCATTGGCGCCGTGTCCTGCACCGTGCTCGTTCAATAGCGTCGCCACCTCCTGCTCCACCCTTGTTCATCATCGTCGTGACCTCCAAATCAGTCTTCTCATTTTTGCCGCCTCCAGTAGAATTGTCACCACCACCACCAGCATCGTCGCTGCCTCCAACAGCCTTTTCGCCGCTCATCGTTGCTGCTCCCGCAGTCTCGTCGCCACCGCCGCGTCATTCTTTTCTTCTGTTGTCACCACCTCTTGTTTGTCGCCACTTTCTATACCAAATCCCTTTCTCGGATTAGTTTTTTGAGTTTCTTCAATATTTGAGGGTTTAGAGTTTGTTCATTTGTTTGAAATTACTAATCTTCTGAGTTTGTATTTCTGTTCAATTATTTGTGCAACTGTTGCTGAATTTTTATTTAAAAATTTAGGATTTGTTTGAATCCTCTAAAACTCCTTTTGGACTTTGAATTAAAATTCAATAATTTTTTTGTGCAACCAGGATTTAGATTTGAATTAGAAATTTAAAGATGGAATTTATTTAATTTTATGTCTTATTAAATAATTTAATAGATGAAATTATTATGGACTCTATTTTCAATTAGCTGAGTAGTCATCAGCATTGCTAGAGGCTATACTGCTATTTTTAATTTTTCTGAGTTCTCTTTTTTGTTGTTAATTCTATATGTGTGAAATTGTTTGATATTAGGTGAAATAATTAATCTAGTATTAAATGTTTTTGCTGGACATGGCATGGGAACACAAGGTGATGTTATG
>NW_026264853.1:418290-420888 GCF_000817695.3 Arachis duranensis
AAATTAAGGTACCAATTTGTCGCTTATTATTTTTTTTGTGTGAGAGAGGAGTGTATCTCACAATGATGTGAGAAGAGATGAGTTTTATTCTGCTATGGTTTGAACAAATTGGTGTCTCTGATTTGTTTCATTTTTTAAATCAACAATCATAAATCGGACGGTCCGATTTGTGTTTTTGAAAATAAAAAAATTTTTAATGTTAAAATTGGACCGTCTAATTTTTATTTTAAAAAATAAAATAAATAAAAAATGTAAATCGGACCCTCCGATTTGTAGTTTTTTTTTCTCCAAACAAATTGAACCCTCCGATTTGTAGTTTATTTTTTTCTTCAAACAAATCAGACCGTCCGATTTAAATAAAACACCATATAAAAAAAATACCTAATCTTCTAATATCAATGTATTACACATATATTTAATCAATATAAAAAAAATTAGCCCCAATTTGTAATTAGTGACATAAAATTACGATTAAATGATATCCATTCACATCATTTTTAGTTTCTTGGTATTGGTTCATTTGTGGCTTCATGCATCATGTCTCCATCAATCCCACATAAATAATCAACAACAACAAAGCCTTGTTTTATTATATAGGATTGGCTACATAAATCAAATAACATTATTGAGCTCTATCATATATCATGTTTATAGAGAGACCGTTTACATGTAAATTTCGTTTGACCACCTCATGGATGGTCTTTTTGGATCTTCCTCTACCTTTCAACCCTTGACCATCTTCCATCTTATCTACCCTCCTGACTAGGTGTTCTGTCGGTTTTCTTCTCATATGTTCGAACCACCTGAGACGCGATTCTACCATCTTTTCCACAATAAATACTACTCTAACCCACTCTCTTATATCTTCATTCTTTATTCTATCCAACCGCATATAATCACTCATTCATCTCAACATCTTCATCTCTGCCACACTTAGTTTATGTTCGTGCTCCCCTTTGGCCGCCCAACACTTTGTACCATAAAGCATAGTCGGTCTGATAGCAGTGCGATAGAATTTACCTTTAAGTTTTAAAGACACTTTTTTGTCACATATAAAACCAGATGCACTCTGCCATTTTGACCAACCTGCTTAGATCTTATGATTTACATCATATTCAATCTCTTCATTATTCTATATGATGCACCCAAGATACTTAAAACTCTTAACTTTTTATAGGATGTTATCTCCAACTTCATCTATATATTAGAGTTTTCTCTTCGCAGGCCAAACTTACATTCTATATATTCCGTCTTGCTATGGTTTATGCACAGACCATATACTTCTAAAGCTTCTCTCCATAACTCCAACTTCTTATTTAGGTCTTCCTTTGACTCTTTCATAAGGACGATATCATCGGTAAAAAGCATGCATCATGATACATGCTCTTGGATATGTTCTGTGAGTACTTTCAAGACTAATGTGAAAAGGTATGGATTTAAGGATGGTCTCTAGTGTAATCCTATACCAATAGAAAATTTTTCTGTCACACTACCTTGAGTCTTCACACTAGTTGTAGTCCTATCATACATGTCTTTAATTGCACGAATATATGTGATCCTTACTCTCTTCTTTTCTAAAACCTTTTATAAGACATCCTTTAGCATCCTATCGTACATTTTTTCCATATCAATAAACATCATATGTAAATCATTTTTATTACCACGATACCTTTTCATTATCCTTCTTAACAAGTATATTGTTTCAGTAGTAGATCTGTCTGATATAAAATAAAATTGGTTCTTGTTTCAGTTACTTGTGTCTTTCTACCAGAAATAATCAATAGAATAAATTATTTTTTTATTTAAGTTAAAAAAATTAAAATATATAGATAGATTTTCTTTTTGTAACAATATGATTTGATTTATTATTTGTTACAAATTGCATTAATTTGGAAAAATATTACAAATGGTTGAATACAATTATTTACTGCATCATTTTTATTTATTTATTTGATATTATCATTTTTATTATTTAATACCACTTTTTTCCTGTTATTGGCCAGCCTTTTTTTATTTCCAGTCCCCTTTTTTTTTTCAATCGCCTCCAATAGCCCATCTCACAAAAATTCCTTTTCTAGAGGCCAATTTTTATATGGGGCATCTAGTGTACAGATGCATTTGTAAAGATTTTTGTCTTTTATAGTTATTTGTTGATTTTAAAATCATATCACTAAAAGTGTTGCTTAAAGAGAAAGTGTTACCCTTAATCGTTAACTTGGCTCTGATACCAATTTTTAAAATGTAATTTCTTTTTCAAAATTATTAACTCTTCATATTTTGCTTCGAATGAGTTTATAATTTGTATAGATTTGGTTGGTGGTACTTTATGATTTGTAATTTCATAATCAAAAGTATTGAGCATTTCTACTATTACTAATTCTGATTTCATTTTTACAGTTTTTCAATCTTGTTTTAGTTTATAATATTCTTTTTTGCTTTGATTATTGTATATAAAATCTTTTATCTGTTTGTCTTTTTCTTTAATATAATTTTTCAAATCCTCCAAAACTTCTTTTATTTCTACACTTTCTGTTGTTTCTAAATATCTTTTTAATTTTTCAACTTCATTTTCCATTTTTTCTTTCAACAGCTTTAATT
>NW_026264853.1:421480-423631 GCF_000817695.3 Arachis duranensis
TTTACGTTTGCCAAGTTTCCATGAACAATTCCAATTATTTGATCTATTGGGTCATCAGTAATTCTTTTGTCACAGATTGCTAAGCTTATTGGTGAATTAATTCCTTTCATATATGTAGATTTGATTAAGACTTGTATAGTACTAATATGAATCCATCCAATTTTAGATCTTTTTTGTTGATCCTTACTTTTCTCAATCTGTTTACTCAATTCTTCATCATTTATCAAAGCTATTTCAAGTTCTCCATTAGCAGATTTTATCTTTATAGGGGTTTCAAGTTGAATTTTTCCATAATATATTATATTTTTTCTATTAAAGACTTCTTTTAAAAGATTTTGTTTATTAAAATTTTCATTTGATTTGAGATTTAATTCCATTTTTAGAACAGCCTGTTTTTCATTATCTAATAAGGCAGATAATCTATAATAATCAAATTCTTCCGTTAATTCTAAACTTTCTAAATAATTCATAACTATGAGACTAAGATAAAGGCGTACCTTTCTGGAGAAAAACTTCCTTTATTTAGAATATTTTACATAAGATGTTTTTATCTCCAGAGGGGAGATTGTAGATACTAACTCCAGAGGGGAGTTTAGAATTGGTTTTTCCTAAGGGAATTCTTCTTCAAACTATAGAATCGTCTCGGCCGCTTCCTACTTGCTCTCCTAGCATATGAGTACTCTTAGCCTTCTGCTTTCTATTGTTTGATGCCTTTTACAATTGCCTAAGCAACCTATTTATAATGGTTGGGTCTGATGGACAATTCCCATCCTTACCCTTCTTATGACGTCATTGCTTACGTCATTGTTTATTATCTTGCACCAACTACATTGTTGGTGCTCTATGATCTAAGCGCTTACGTTACCAGCTACATTGTTGGTGCTCTATGACCTAAGCGCTTACGTTATTATGCAATAATGTTGAGAGATGTTTCAGATGTGCTGTCCTCTTCTTTCATCATGTGACCTTCAGATGTGTTGTCTTCTTCCTTTATCATGTGGATTCCGTTTTATTATTGCTTTCTTCAGATAACTCTGAGATACATAGCTGGCACTTGTGGTCTTCTCTGTCTTTTATCAAATAGCAGAGATTCCTCTTTATCCCTTCGGGGAGCTTTTCTAAGAGTCCAGATAAGTTGTAGAATGCTGATTCAAAGTCTACTAAGAGTCTCATCTCTCTTTCTTCAATTTCATTTCTTTTACTGGACACAAGCAAAGTATTTCTGCTTTTATAATTGATTCTTGTGTGAGATTCTCTTGTTATCTTTTGAGTTCTTTCGAAGACCCTTGCTAGTGTGCTGGCTAGTCTTCCTTCATGACTGTAGATTGTTAAATCTTGAACTTGATCAATTGGTTGAAATTTTCCTGGGAAGACGGACATGAAGATTACTTGATGTGCTGGAACCAAGCATTCTTCTTCTTCATTAAAAATAGGTTGACTATTCGTAAATTTTAGGGATATATCCCTTGGATTTACGTTGTCAATCATATTTTTAAATCTCTTTACTGCATCAATGAATCCTGCAGGAAACTCACTAATAATTTTCAAATCATTAAAAATTAAAATTGTATCAATTAATCCATACTGGAAAAACTGATAGGTGTCAGATGGGGAAGCTTCTGGAAATATAACCAGCTTTGTTAGCTGTTCTTTGGCAATAGGATAATATCCCAAGATTGCCCTTTTTTCTTCAGTCCAATTTAGGACTATGTTAAGGGTTTCTCTGAGATTTGATCTACAGACCCTTTTCTTTTCCTTGATTTCAAAGCCCTTGTAGGAATGTTTCTTATTATCCCTGTTCTCTGGGTTTGAATTGGAGCTTTATCTGCTCTTTTTAGGGTTTGCTCTGGATGAAGAGTTTCATATTTCCTGAAGGATTCTTTTGCTTCTTCCAGTGTTAAAAACCCTCCTTTATGAATTATCCTTGATTGATATGTAAATGGTGCTGCTTTTTCCCAGGCATCATATACTCCTTTCATGGGGCCATTATAAATTACATAATATTTTTTTATCTTGGGTGGATTTTTTTATAATTTCAGCAATTGTTTTATTTTCTGGAATTTTTTCTTCACCTGATTTGTCCACCACGCTTAGCTGGCTGAACTCTGATGGTTTTGGTTGTTGTGTTGATTTCATTGCTTCGATGGCCTT
>NW_026264853.1:423782-466556 GCF_000817695.3 Arachis duranensis
TCTTGTTAATGTATCTGCAATAACATTTTTGTCACCCTTAATATATTCAATTTTTATTGGATATTGTAACAAAAATAATTGACATCTTACCAATCGTCCATGATTATAATCAACTTTTAAATTATATCGTATAAAACCTGTTAGGTAACTTGAATCTGTCCTTAATGTAAATTCCTTGGGTAGTAAATCAATTTTCCATTTCTTTTAATTGCTGCTAGAGTTTCCTTTTCATGAGTTGTATATCTCTGTTCTGTTGGAGTAAAAGTTCCTGAAATATACCTGCAAAGTAATTCCTTTGGGGGATATTTAGAATCTAGTGATTCTTTTTCTTGTTCCAAGCTTTTTATAGCTTTCTTAGCTTTTAGACATCCTGACCAGGTTATGTCTGAGGCATCTGTTTCTACTATTAAGTAGTCATTTTCTTCTGGAATATAAAGTTCTAAAAGTTTTTCACATAATTCTTTAATTTTTTGAATTTGCATACTATCTTTTTCATCCCATTTCCATTCTTTTTTAGTACTTATTTTTTGAAATAAGCTTTTAGTGTATTCTGTTATATTTTTTAAAAATCCTTGATCAGAAATATAATTTATACACCCCAAAAATCTTTGTAATTGTTTTCTATCTTCTATTTTATTAGGAAATAAATTTACCTTTTCTAGAACATTTGGTTGAAGTTTTAGCTTTCCTTGAGTGGATAAAATTAATCCAAGAAACTCTATTTCTTGTTTTGCTATCCTTGCCTTCTTTTTGCTAAGAACTAATCCTTTTTCTTTACATCTTTCTAAAACTATTAATAATTTTTGAAGATGATCTTCTTTATCCTGTTTTGTAAAAATTAGTATATCATCAATGTACACTAAAACAAATTCATTTAACTCCTTTAGATTTTCTTCCATAAATCTTTGATAAATACCTGGGGCTTGTTTTAATCCGAATGGTAATACATTCCATTCATAGAGCAACACACTTGTTGATTCTTTTGTTGGGCAAGTAAAAGCAGTTAATTTCTTTGTTTCTTCGTCTAAACGAAGTTGCCAATATCCTGATTTTGCATCAAGAGATGAAAACCAAGTTGCTCCTTTGATTTTTTCTAAAATAGAATCTTTTCTTGGAAGTTTATGAGCATCACCAATAATTGCTTCATTCATCTTCTTATAGTTAATAACCATTCTTCGTTTTCCCCTTTTAATTTCATTATTGTTTTCGACATAAAAGGCTGGAGCCGCATGAGGACTTTTACTTAATCTTATAATTCCTTTTTCCAAAAGATCTCTACATTCTAATGAAAACTCTTCTCTATCTCTTGCGGAATAAGGGCTTTTATTTGGAACATTTATCTCTTTTGTAGGATCTTTTAATTTAATACTTACTAATTCGTTATTTGTATTTTTAATATCTAAAGGATTTTCAGCACAAATTTCATCCAAGAGTTCTTCTATCTTTATTTCAAGATTATTTTTTGGAATATTTATCTGAAAGTATAGATTTAAATAACATGTTTCTAATATAGAAAATATTTTAAACTTTAAGATCTTATCTATAGTAGTAGTTGGTATTTTTATACGTTTTGATTTTTGATTTATTGAAGAATCGTGTGGAGCTTTTAAAACTATATATGTTAATTCTTGAATGAATGGATGATATAGCTTTAAAAAGTTTTTTCTGTTATTTTTATAGTAATAAATGTAGCATTATTACTCAGTCTCTGAGTCTGTTTCTGAGACATATTCAAAAATATGTCTAAGTTATCATCAGATTCTTCTAATGGTTCCATGAAACAAGACTTAACAATTTCTATTTGTTTAGTAAGATCCTTTTTATCCTTCTTTTTCAGGCATTCATTTGCGTAGTGTCCTTCTTCTTGGCAATACCAACATTTACAATTTTCTTTTTTATTCGGGCAATAGTTATTTCTTTGTCTTTTGTTTTTATTGTTATTTTCTTTTCTAAAATATCTCTTTTTTCTCCAGTTTGGATAGTATTTTCTTTTTCTAAATTGATATTTTCTATTTCTCTGAAAATTTTTATTAAGCCCATATTTTTGGGGTATCTCTTCATTATCCTGACAGCAGATTCTAATTATATTTGCAAATCTTTTTTGAGTTGCTTCTTGCATACAACGTTCTTTTATTTCCTCTCTTATTGCAGAGGTTGCTCCACCAAAATTATTTTCAATTGTTCCTCTATTTATTTCTCTTATAAATCTTCCCATTATAAATTCATTAGCAGGATATGGAAGTTTTGTTATGTACATACTAAGATAATGATTTTTATCTTCTTCTTTTAATTTGTAATAATGTATTCTATATTCACATATATAAGACTCCACATTACATAAATCATATATATGAATATTAGCTAAATGATTTTTTGCTTCTTGATATTCTTTATTATAGACTTCTTGTCTATGATCTATAATATTTTTTCCAAAAAATTCTTTATATAGAATCATCATTATATATAATATCTTATCATAAGCTGTTGTTTTTGTTTCTAATTCTTCTATTATTTAGTTTTCTATTGATGTCATATAATCTCTTATAGTTCCTTTAGTATGAAATCCTATGTAATTCCAAATGTCTCTTCCAGACAATTCACTAAGTTTTGGATTAGTAAAGGCTTCTAATAAGAAGGAATTCAACCAGTTTTCAAAAATTTCTTTTTTGTTCTTTTTGCAGTCTAAATCGAGCATTCTTTCTCCTTTCATTTCCTGGATTTTAGGAACGTACTTTGATGGTATTTTTGTATACTTTGAATTTTTATTTATAAATCCATTTTTAAAAGCATAATTTTCAAAACCTGTTTCCCATTTAAATTGAGATTGATTATCCTTAGATGTTCCAGCTTCATTTTTTACTTGTATTGGAATTGCTGGTTCTTCGTCACTTGAATAATCTAGAATGTGTTCTTCATTTTCTATATTTTCAGCATTTACTAATTCTTCTTCTATTTGAAAGCCATGTTCCATAATATTATTTTCTTGAGACATTTTTAATTGTTTAAAAAGCATTGTGACTTCTTCTAATTTTTCTTCAATATTCATAATTTCAATGGTGGTTTTACTTTTAAGTCTGTTATGTTGATTATATTTTGAATTTTTTCTTCTTTGGGATTCTCTTTTTTCTTATTTCTTTGAAATTTTATAGATACTAATATTTCTTCAAGCATATCTACTATAGAATTTAATTGTGGGTTAAAAGTATGATGAAGATGTGGGGAATCATTTCCATGGTAGCATTTTTTAGAAATTCCATGTGAAAAATAAGTTTTTTCAGGTTTTTGAAGTCCTTCAATAAAACTTATAGTAAAATAAAGATTTTGAGAAAAATCATTTTGTATTGATTTTAAGAATTCAGTGTCATTACAATTAACATTGGTTAAAATTATTAATTTTTGATCTATTAGTTTTGATAATTTAATTATTTCTTCTCTTAAATCTTCTAATTTACTTTTTTCCATTAGGTGACGCTTTTCTTTGTGAATAGTTACGGTTTTAAGTTAAAAGTGTGATTTTAGAATGTGTGGTTTATATTTTGCCACATAAACACATCTTTAAAACAACATCTTTACCATATATTTCTCCTTTTTATATTTGTCGCTGTAATTAATGTTGGTGTTTGCTACGGTACGATGATAAATTAATACGTACTGATACGTTTAAGATATGGACAAATAACAATAAGACATGTGGAATTTATTTTCCACATCAGCATTTAATTTTTTCTTTTTTAAATATATAGTATATCACCACTTTTACTAAAACACCCTTTTAATTAAATAAAAATAAAAAATATTTATTTATTTAATTTTATAAAAAGACTTAAACATCCTTTCTTTATTTGATTAGACAAAAATATCCTTTTAAATTAATCAAATTTTAGAATTTAATTAATCCTAATTTTATAGTTTCAAATAATTAAAACAATAAAACAAAAACATATTAAAAAAATAAAGAATCAAAATTATTCTTTTTCTGTGTTAAACATATTAAAAAAACAAAAAATTAAAATTGTTCTTCATCTGATTCAGAAACCTTCTTATTCCCGCCGCCGAAAGTTTCAATCTCCATCGTTTTGCTGGGATGCCCTAGCCAATTACCCAACCCAGCAACCTTGGCTCCACACGACGGCTAAACGCGAACCCATCCCTCCCATCACCCTCGAGCTCCTCCTTCCTTTCTCCGTCATCGATCTCACTCCCTCACCTCCGTCCATCTCCCGCCGCCGTCGCCGAAACGAGCTTCAAAGCCACCGTCGGTATCGTGCAGCTCTGTTCCACCATCGTGCAGCTACTGTTTCAGCTTTGAAAGCACCGTCGCGCAGCTCGGTTCCATCGTCGCCGGGCTCGCCTCCTTTTTCCGTCGAGCAGCTCTGTTCTATCGTCGCCCGCGCTATCTTTATTCCACCTGTCATCCCTTCGGTGTGCCCTTGTCCCCCTTTTGCTCAGGATCTAGGGCTTTGTTCTGTTCTAGGGCTTCTAGCTTCTAGTTATTTTTTTATAACAATTATTGAATAATTGTTGTTAGTTAATTTGTGAACTTGTTCTGGATTGAACATTCATATAGTACTACCTTCAACATTTCGCTCGGCTATGGCATTTTCTTGTATAGCTGTTATAAATTCAAACTTGAATCCTTCAATCAGGTACAAATATGAAAATAACATAGTGATGGATGTTTCCACTTCTGATGGGAGCTCTCCTCTACAGTATCAACTTTATGGCAATGGAAAGATTGGAGTTGATGTGCCTCCAGGAGGAAGTCAAAATCAGCTTCTTGAGAGACAGGTCTATATTCTGCCTTGAACTGCACAACTTAACTTCATAAGGGGAATTACTTAGCTAGTGTTCTATCTCTGTTTACAGAAAGCTCATGTTCAGCAATTTTTGGCTACCGAAGATGCATTAAACAAGGCTGCTGAGGCAAAGGACTTGTCCGAGAAACTTATGAAACGTCTGTATGGTGGCACTGATGTTCCATCACGCTCAATTGGTATTGGAAGCACGTCTCAGAATGTTGGAAGTCTTAGGCAACTTGAGGTCTTCTCTTCAAAACATAAAGTCCATTAGTTACATTTTTACCTTGATAGAAAGTGTTACAAAGTATAATGTGCGCGCACGCGCAAGCGCCTCCACATCCCCTCCTAAATATCTTTCTAATTAGGGAAGAATTGATTGCTTTTTAAGTTTTCAAGACATTTAACATATGTATTTTTACTTTATTTATTATTTTGGAGAATGTTTAGGAATATTTTTTAGATACTACATCACTCATCTAGTATTTATTGTTGTGGTTATTATGACTTAAATTGGGTTTAGCAAAAATGTTCAATTCTATATTCTCCATTTAAAGCAGGAGAAATAAGAATTTACCACCTTATATGTTTCAGGGTTGATTGAATCCTTGGTTATGGCATTTTCATTTAAATTATTTAGGATCCCATTTTCATTACCTGATTAGATTTTCCTATTTAATTTAAGAATTTAAGCATTTAAATATTCCATTTCTTTATATGGTTCCTATTTTCAGCTTGATGTTTGGGCCAAGGAAAGAGAAGTTGCTGGTTTAAAGGCAAGCCTAAATACCCTGATGTCTGAAATACAACGCCTGAATAAGTTGTGCGCTGAGAGGAAGGAAGCTGAAGATTCTCTGAAAAAAAAGTGGAAAAAGATCGAAGAGTTTGATGCTCGAAGATCAGAACTTGAGACCATATATACAGCATTACTTAACGCAAATAAGGTAAATTCCACTATTTCCATCTTTCCTGTATAAGTGAAACTCTGGTATCTTTATTGTTCATCCTTGGGTGGTGCTGTTACCTTGTTAGAATCCTAAGATGATCACTTTTTCCAACTTAATTGGCCAATATTTGCATTGACTGTTGAGATGATCGATATTAGCGAAGTTTATGTACAGTGTTGGTACTTGGCATGGAATTCATATCCCTTGCTTCTGACACATTGTCTTTTTGCAGTGTATATTTTTCCCCGTTTCTATTTTTTAGGGAAAAATAGTTCTTTGAATTTTTATTTTACCCCCTTGTTAATCACATATTGCAGGATGCTGCATTGTTTTGGGGTCAGCAACCATTAACTGCTAGGGAGTATGCTGCAAGCACTATAATTCCAGCATGTGCTGTTGTTGTTGAGACTTCAAATAGTGCAAAAGATCTTATTGAGAAGGAAGTGTCTACCTTTTGTCGGTGTCCTGATAATAGCCTCTACATGCTTCCTTCTTCCCCACAGGTTTATAATGTTTCAACAGAAATTTTTTCCCCCACTTGTTGGTTGATGCATGGTAATTTGATAGATGGAGTTTCTTTTTGATGTCCCATCTCGACATTTTGGTATTCAAAGTTCTGAGTTCATTGAAGTTTAAAACAAGGAACATGAATAAATAAAATCAAGAAAGCAACAAGAGTGATCAGATACACCTAACTTTTCTTAACACCTTTAGGAACATGACTCACTTAAAGATATGTTCATTATTCAGATAGGCTAAACTAGTTGAGGGGTAATTTTTAGGGTGGCCATACTAGAAGAGATAGAATTAGGTATGAGTGCACCTGAAAACACTTGCGGTTGCCCCTATTGTTGAGTAGATAGTGGAATCTCAGCTTGTAGATTCCTCTGTTGAACAAAGGAAACCGATAGAGGCCCTGGTAAGGAGAGTGAACCAGATAGATGAGAATAAAAAATTAGATGTAAAGGAAGACCTAGAAAAACTGTAAGTTGAATTATTAAAAAGAGCCTTTTGAAACAGTTTTGATAGGAAGAGAAGAGAAGAAGATGAAGAAGATCGAAACTTTTAGAGGCATGAACGATGAAGGTTTCTAATCTAGAACGACGAAGGTTTCTAAGCCTAGATGAAGAACAATTTTGATTTTTTATTTTTTTAATATGTTTAACACAGATGAAGAACAGTTTTGATTTTTGGTTTTTTTAATATGTTTTTGTTTTGCTGTTTTAATTATGTTGATGTAAGTTGAATTATTAAAAAGAGCCTTTTGAAATCACCCTAGGATGGAGCAGTTCTGAAATTCAAACAGTACAGGGAAAGGGAGGAGCTTTAAATCGCGACGGAGATGGCTGAATGGAGGCTGAACAATGGCGGAATGGTGGCTGAAAGGCCGCGGAACAGAGGCTGAACAGAGGCTCGAACACGCGGCGTAGAGGACTGAACAGAGGGCTAAGCAGCTCGAACAAGGGTTCGCCAAAAAGGGAAGAACAAGGGTTGGCCAAAAAACAGACGCAGAAGCTTGGCTAAAAAGGAGGCGGATGCGTGGCGAACAAGGGCGACATTGCGCCGAAGCTGTTGCAGCGGCGGTGGCTGGACGTTGAGGAACGGCGACGAGAGATGGCTGTTTCGGTGCTTCCTCCAAGCTGCGTTCGAGTTCTCTTCTGTCTTCTCTGCGTTCTTTAGTGTGTTCGTTCAGAGGCCAGAGAGAGGGAAGAGAGGGAAGAGAGGGAAGAGAGGGAAGTGAGGGAGTGAGGAGGAGCTCGGTGAGAGGAAGGAGGAGAGTGGCTGAGTGAGACTGTGAGAGAGGAGGGGCCAAGAAGGTGCTGCGCGTTTTGGTTACTGGTTAGGGTTCCTCTAACCAACGGCACCAATTTGAGCAAATTTTAGAAAACCGGTTGGGTCCCGGTTCGGTTCGACCGACCGGTTCTCAACCGGTTCGACGGTCCAACAACGGTTTCTGAATCTTTCGGTTTTGATATATGACCGATTCTTTTTTTATACCGGTACACGGTTCGACCAACCGGTTCGAACAGGTTTTCAGAATCTTGGTCCGAACTGCTTTTTCTTTCGGTTCATGATTTGATCGGTTCGACCAGTTAGTTCGAACTATTTTCAGAACTTGGCGTTTTTCCCTTATTCTAAAAATCCGGCCAGGTGACAGTTCGGTTCGACCGACCAGTTCTTGGCCGGTTCGACAGTTCAATTGCGGTTTTTGAGATTGGAGGTTTTAACATTTGTCTGAGTTGTTTTTTGTAGCGGTTCATGGATCAATCGGTTCAACCGGCCGGTTCCAACCGATTTTCAGAAGATAGATTATAACAATTCTCTCATGTTGTTTTTATTTTAAAATGCTTAATATATTTTAGTATCAAATTTTCAATTAAGCTTACAACACAGAAGTGGTTCAAGGAATCAAAATGCTAGAGTGAAAATTAAGCTTCACCTAAATTCAACTATAATCGAACGAAAGACATAAATATTAATTTTCAACAAGAGTCCATAAAAAATATAGTGCATAATAATTTTTTAAGTAAAAGAGATGAAAATAACAAGTCTTAGTAGTTAATATAATCTAAACATGACTACATGACAATTACAATTATTTAATTTTTGTTTGACTCCTTTTGTTTATACTTATTGTAATTCCTGGTAGCAGATTCAATGAAATTACGCAGCATCAAGTTATGGGGCCTTAGAATCAAATCCAACGCAAGTCGCATCCTTGTACCATGATTAACCTGAAAAATATAAATATTTTAGGTTACCAACAAAACCATACACATTCGCAAATGAAATACCATTGTTTTTTTAGCAAAAAAAAAATTACATTTACTGTATAACTATACGTCTTCCTGTAGTTTGTCATCCAGGTTGCCACCCATACCCCACAATCATTACTATGTTAAATAAGACGCGGTTAGCTTATGCAGATAAAAATTTGAAAGAAAAAAACACAAATACAGATATTCCTTGCTTGTTCTCCTGTTTCTAGCATTTCCACAAATTCAAAATCAAGTATCCTTGGCCTGAATGGAGTGTTGTATTTATAGAACGAGTCATACTTGAGCATATCTTCCAGATATTTTGCCTATTCATATAGGAAAAAAATTAAATAAAGGACGATATTTGAAAAAAAAGCAATAGTAATTAACTCAACAAAAACAACAATCAACAATTCTTCCTGTTAACAACAATCAACAATCAAAGAAATTAACCCAGAAAAACAAGAATACTCAAAGAAATTGAATGAAGGAGGAGGGGAAATAGTTGGATTGATGTATTTCTCATGCATTCCCTTGTTCTTCACTTGCTTTAGCACAGGGGGGCTAACAAGATTTGTAACGTGGGAGCCGCTAAATCTTGAAAGGGGCTGCTTCTTCTTATGGCTTGAAGATGATGTCTCAGTGCAACTTTGCAGCAACACTTGGTTTTTCTTTTGTTTCGTTGGAGTAGAAAGTGCTGCACTAGGCTGAGAAGCATTGGAAGAAAAATCAATGTTTGGTTCAAGAATGAAAATTGAATGAAGGAGGAGAGGAGCTTGAGTAGTGGGGATTGCGGCTGGCGGAGATGCGATGACGGCGCCGATAATGGTGAAGATGCCTAGCTGCTATTCTGCTCTAATAGGGTTTTTACCTTTTAGGGTTGGGTTTGGTCCCCTTTTGGAGAAAGAAGGGAGAGGAAGTAGTAGCAGCATTTGGAGAAAGAAATAGGATGTCAAACACACTGGTATTTGCCAACTGTGTTTTCGGTACGCAATGTCTTTTTCAGACTTGTTACCATTTTTATTTATTTTATCTTATTACTTAATTGGTGTCACTGACTTAGTCCCTAACTAAACCGATCAACCGAACCGAAAACTGAACAAACCGTTAACCGAAAAACCGAAAAAAGCATATTTTGCTGTTTTTAGTTCGGTTAGGTTCGATTTTCGGTTCTGATAATAAAAACCCCAACCAAACCGGCCAGGTAAAAAACCAAAAAAAAAAAACAAAACACCCCCCCTCCCCCAAAAAATGAACGAAACCTAAACCTAAACCAGTAACCCCCATTCGGCCATTCCCCCAAGCCCCACTCCCAAACGAACCCTAGCCCCTCTCTCCCTACTCCCTAGGTCTCACAGCCTCGCTCTCTGCAACTCCCATCGCCGGTGAGAGACCTCCTCCCACCACCTCGCAGCCACCGCCACCTTCCTCCCAGCGCAGCCCTTCCACTGCTCCCACCCAGGACCTCCTCGCGGACAGAGCAGCCCAGCACTGCAGCACACAGCCAGCGCCCAGCGCTCAGCAGGTCGGCACCACCCTTGCAAGTCGCACCCACCACCATCCTCAGTCCCTCGCAACTCGCAAATCGCACCCAGCAGGCCAGGACCAGCCACTCACCCAGGACCACCCAGCGGACACAGAGCACCGTATCAAGTCAGATATGGAGCCCGAGCCACCAAGTCAGGTATGTAACTTTACTGAAATTGCTGTTTTGTTTGTTTTGTTGAATTACTGAAACTGCTTCTGGTTTGTGTTGTTCTGTTGAATTGATGAAAGTTTGAGTCTTGTTTTGTTTTGCTGTTTTGTTGAATTACTGAATTACTAATTGCTGTCTTTTACTCATACTGTGTTTCTTTCATTATTAGAAAGTTGGGGAATAGATTCTGTATTCCAATGTCATTGCTGTTATTTTTTTCCCTTTGATTGCTTGTTATTCAGTAGTGGTTTAGAGAAGGAAGTTCATCCTCGAAGGTTACCTAATTCATGACTTTAATCAAGAATTGATTCAGATATACCAAACCATTTCATGGAATGCTTTCTTAATTTTTCCCTTTACCTCCTTGTTTAACTAAAAGGCTAATGTAATGATTGTTTTAAAAACTAAATGGCTGTTGATAAATCTTGAAAAAACCTTGATTTATGAAGAGTATTAGGAAGTTTAAAGTGACAGAAGATTGCTACTACCTAACATGAGTAATTTGCCGTGGTGGAGCTGGTGTTTCCATAAGTTCTTTGCATTTCTTGACAACCAATATGCGACTTGTGTAGATCTTTGGGATGATAAGCAGTTTTTTCAAGATCATCCTGGTGCAGTGCCTATCACCACAGTGCAGGTACTTCCTAGCTTTCATTGCTTCCATTACCAATATCCATTGCTATCGTTTTGTGTCTTATTTCATTGCCTTTTAGCCTTCAGTTGGTGTTCTTAAGAGAGACCATCTGCTTACTTTATACATTAGTGATCTGATTTTCTCTCTTTGTTGAAGGGTGAGGAACTGAGAAAACTTATCGGTGCTCCAGTTTACATCGAATGTAGTTCAAAAACACAGCAGGTACATATATGTTCTCTGCATCTATAAAAGTTCCAAAGGTTAGATAATATCACGTCCCTAATGATATCTGCCTTTGAATACAGAATGTGAAGGCTGTTTTTGATGCGGCCATCAAAGTAGTTCTCCAGCCTCCAAAGCAGAAGAAAAAGAAGAGAAAGGGTCAAAAAACCTGTTCCATATTGTGATCTTCTCAGTTCTAAATTGGTAGTTGGCAGAGGATGACATGACTGTAGCCATTTCTTGGTAGTCTTTGCCATTCTATATCTTTGCTGCATAACACATGATGGTGTTGGTGTTCCGGAAACATTACTGAACCAAATGTTCGGACGAGAGGGACAAGAATCCGAGGAGGGTATTAGTCTGCTCATCAGCAGAAAGTTGCTGAAGCTGATGTAATTAGGGTAATTTGGTTTGATGTATGTGATTTGATATTAGTTGTTGTTAATTTTGACGAATTGTTTAATTCTTAATGGAAGAAAAGAAACATAATTTGTTTAGAAGAGAAGGCAATAATGACTTGGAAATATGTATTGAGATTCCTCTAGTAGATGCACTCACAGGGTGCTCTTTACCAATTCCTATATTAGGAGGGGAGAACTTGACTTTGTCATTTGAGAATACTGTTGTATACCTTGGATATGTAAAGGTTATTGAAGGTCAAGGCATGCCAACCCTTAAAAACGATGGGAAAAGAGGTGACCTCCATGTCAAGTTTCTAGTTGACTTCCCCAAAGAATTGAGTGATGAACAATGGCAAGAAGCTTTTAGAATCTTAGAAAATTGTTGTTAATGATGACCATAGTTGTACATTTGTATATTTTGTATGCAGATATGAATGCATTTGCTATCAGTTAAAGACACAAATTTTCTGTTAATGATAGATATACAATTCATGACTCAATGTTGGCATTGGATTATTTCTCCATAAGAAATAGCTGATAATTACATTTGTGTATATAGTACCTATAACCAGTTAACCACTGTTTTATGAATATCTTACTAGACTTCGCTGTAAATTTCATTTTATTCTGCATTCAACTTCTAAAATAAAAAGTTGGTAAAATAAATAAAAAATCTAATTATTCTTGAATGAAAATGATAATTAATTTTTATTTTATTATTTTAAAAATTTTCCTTATATTAGAGAATCTTTTTCCTCCTACTTTATAAGTTCTTTATCTTTCTTGGGGGAACTATTCCATCCGCCTATAGCTTATTAGCTTTGAGGAAGACAGAACAGACATCAAACCTTCAATATTTAAGAAAGAAAAAAAAAGCTATAAAGAATATACATATACATTATATACACATTCTTTTTCGTTAGTTTTATTTTCATTTGGACCAAAGAGAGAGAAAGTTCAGTCACCTATATGATATGCCGTACAATATTCCTATATTAAGTATTAACAAGTACTTATGATCAAAATCTAATGTTCTACCACTATCTGTCATTATCCTGATTCTCACGGTTTTCATCGTGAGGAGTTTCAGCAAAAACTTGTCCTTGGTCTCTAACATCTCTGAACATTGAAAAAAACGAGTTGAGACCCTCAGATGAAGCACCTCCTAAGATCCATAATAACATAGAACTGAATGAATTCATGGAACCGGGGTTCGGACCGCCTTCTGCTTGTCGAATATCAGCTTGCCCAGGAATCTGCACGGGGTTTAGGCTACAGAATAAAAGGCATTTCACAAGTTGAATTACATCAGTAGAATTTAAACCAAATTAGCTTCACCAAACTCTTATAAACTGATAAACAAAACCAGTCATTTACCATCCAAAGGTAATGCTCAAGCAGGGCTAGTTCGAATCTTAGAATGGAAATTAGTTTGACTTCATTACAATCTTTGTGATGTATAATAAGAAAAAAAGTTAAGTTCAATTCATTAACAATTAGCAATAATATCACTATATAAGTACATAGATCTATAAGAAAAATATCCAATCTCAGATCATTTGAACTCAATTAAAATCAGAATCAAAAGCAGAAATGCTATATAATACAAGTAGAAGCATATATCTTTGAACATGAATAAAAACAGAATCAATCAAAAAATTTCTAGTGCTGATGAATCTTTTTATAAGAAGGCTATTTTGAGTTATTACCATAACTAAGTAGAACTAAATGATAATACTGGCTAAAATCACATTCTATTGGTGAAAATTTTATAGTTCTTATACTGATTTGGCAAATCCTATAATAGATAAGGACTTAAGTGCAGCCACCACTACCGATATAATCCTACACAAGTTACAATGGGAACCAAGGAAAGTATTAATTAAATCAAAAGGGAGCTGCATACTTACACTGTCAACAACAATTACGTCAACTGAACCACTACGGATTAAGGTATCCACAAGACTAAGTGCTTGTTCACCACAATCTGGTTGTGAAAGCAACAAGTTTTCAGTATTCACACCAATGGATTCTGCAAGTGCCTTATTGAGAGCATGCTCAGCATCAACAAATACACAGTAGCCTGCATGAAATGAAGATATGAATGCAAGCATAAACTAACTACAAAATCCTTAACATAGATTCCTTACAAATACATCATAGTAGTAAACAGACAGCCCTTCTTACTTATCTTCGGTATTATGATGTTATTAATTGTGGTAACTTCATTTTTATGATCAAAATAGCATAAATTAAGCCTGAAATGTTGATATAGCCCACCAAGATACTTGTAGTACAAAATTTAAATTATACACATTATACCTCTTACTTCTCTCTCTGCCAAAAGGATAAGAGAAGTGGAAAACAGAACACAACCTGTTCACAACTTCTAAAGTCTAATGACCTTAGCCTGAAACATCAAGAAATACTAACAGTCTTACAAATTGCATGTTCATTATCCATGTTTTGAATCATTATGCTGAGATACTGAAGTAACGGTGCCTCAATTCTTGAATTTTCACTGATATCAAGCATTCGAACGAATTCCGCAACCACTTGGCGATCCATGAAACATCTGAACCATTTAATCAAATACAAAATTCAAAATTTTCAAGATAATACTAACAAGATCATAAGCAACGAGATTTTCCCAACAAGATCTTACTCAAGAATGGATGGATCATGTTTATCACCATAAGTAATTATCTCCACAACAGACTGCAATAAATCCAGCACTAATTCCTGCATAAAACAGCATGCATAATCACAAGATGCTTTTTGTTCAATGAAAACAAAATACCACAATGCGAATAAAATTGACTTGTGTTACCCTGTTACGCATGTTCACAACTTTGATCTGCTTCAGTTCATCAATTACGGATCTGTAACCGGAAAATCATCAACAGCAATATTTATAATAAACAAGTTAAAGTTCCGTAAACAACAAAAGCCTCATAAGGCACTACAGAAACTTAATTTCCACAGCAAACTTCACGAAAAGATCAGGTCACTACCAAAAAGAAAGATCATCAAAAATCTCAAAACAGACTCTTTAATCCTGTATAATAGCATTAATAAAAACAAGTTCTAATTCCGGTAACAAGAGTCCCATAAAGCACCAATGAAACTCAATTTATACAATCAAATTCATGAATAATCAAGTCACTACCTAAGAAGACCATCAGAATCTCATATCAAACCTTATCAAAGCAAATCCAGGACAATGTAATATATAAGAAACAAGTTCAAGCTCTGGAAAGTGGAAACAACTAAAGCCCTGTAATGCACAACAGAAACTCAATTTTCACTCTAAAACGCACAAGTGAACAACCAAGTCACAACTACACTACTAAAGGATCAACAAAATATCAAAACGAACCTTAGCAAATCCATAACAATATCATTGATAAGAAATAAGTTCGAGGGATATGATGCATGGCTTCGGGTACATACTGACCGTCGAAGTCTAAGGTTTTTTTCTTGGTTGAGCTTCTGCTCTTTGAACTCGAAGGAAGGAAACTGGAATGGAGATGGGTTTTTCTTCTGAGCAGTCTGAGAAGAGGGGGGCAGAATCGTGACGGAGACAGAGGCCAGGCGACGAACACAACTCAGAAGACGGTGGTGGGTTGGAAGAATCTGCGACGACCAGACGAAGACGATGGTGGCTGAGCGCCCGACGGACGGCGGCAGGAGCGCGATGGAGCAGATGAATACCAGGAACTGACGCGCCGAGGTCGAGGAAGAAGAAGCTGCGATTCTTGAAGGAGGAAGAAGCACGGACGACCAGACGACGATGGTAGTGCCTTAGAGCGACGGACGGCGGCAGTCCTTGCGGCGGTGGTGGAGAAGCTAGGGTTTCTGTTTCAATTTCCTTTATTGATTTGGGGAGTAGCTGTTAAGATAGAGGTATTCAAAGGGTATTTTTGTCTAATCAAATAAAGGAAGGATGTTTAAGTCTTTTTATAAAATTAAATAAATAAATATTTTTTATTTTTATTTAATTAAAAGGGTGTTTTAGTAAAAATGTGATATACTATATATTTAAAAAAGAAAAAATTAAATGCTGATGTGGAAAATAAATTCCACATGTTTTATTGTTATTTGTCCATATCTTAAACGTATCGATACGTATTAATTTATCATCATACCGTAGCAAACACCATTAATTTGTCGTGTTCCACATTCCTTCCTTAGTACACTGTTTTATAGGTTACCATACATGCCACATGTTAAAAGGTTATTTGCCAATCAACACATAATTATTCGTAGCCATTTAAAATCATACTACGAAAACGAAAGAACTCACCTAAATAAATACATTAAATGATTAAATACTTATTACAGTTTTTTTCTCCTGAAGCTTTGACCCAGCTTTGTGCAATGAACTTTCCTAATTTTCTGTTTATTCTGTTTATATTAAAGAATTCAGTTAAAAATAAAACATACAACGGTTGTTTATTTTTTGTAAGATTATGATATTGTTGAAAAAAATAAAAAGAATAGAAGGATTTTAATTAAAAAATATATATTAAGGTATATATTATACAGTACAGAGGTTGAGATCATTTTGAAAGAAAAAAAATTATTAAAAAAAAAGGAAAGTAAGTTTGTGTGCGGTCGTCCCGTCCGTCAGCGTGACGGCAGCAACGACTCGAAAACATGGCAATGGCGGCACTTTCTTCACCCTTCGCTCTCTCCAACTCTCATTACTATAACAACAGGAACTACACATTCAAAGCCTCTTATTTGAAACAAAGAACTACATTACTCCCCGTTCTCCATCATCGTGATCGCACTTTCAGGATCCGATGCACCAGCGACACCGGCGCTGCATTGTTGTTGAATTTCGAAGCGGTTATGAAGGAATGCAATGCTCGTGGTGTCCAGCTTCCTCTGGATATGGTGGACGCCGCCAAGATCACCGGCATTCGCCAACTCTTCCTTCATCGTTACTTCCAACTACAGGTCATCATTCTTCGATCTTCTTTATTATTGTTATTCAAAATTCAATAATGGTTAAGCTGAAATCTCTTGTGCTATGGTTGCAGGATTCGAATCTGGTAATGTCGTTTCTTATGAAGCACATTCCTATGCTTAGAACCAGAATGTTAGCTGATCCTTCTTTTCTATTTAAACTTGGAACAGAGGTTTAATTTCCATTTCCATTTCCATTTTTATTTTTTCGCACGAAATAATTACTTCATATGTTCCTACCAATTTTTTTACCGGCTTTAATGATTTAGATCTTACTTTGAATCGTTCCGTGGTTGATTCTATATCTATGTGTTTTGAGGCGTTGAGAATTTCATTCTCATAAGATTTGAACTTAAGATCTTGTGTTGATAACTTCGGCTATATAGCATTTCTCATAAAATTTGAACTATAGACCTCTGTATTATGTTTTGAAGTGTCAAGAACTTGGCCATATAGCACTTCTTGTAAAATTTGAACTTAAGAACTCATGTTAATGTGTGCAGGTTTTTATAGACATCTTATGTACTTTGGTTGCGGAATATCTCCAAAGACGTGAGGATTTCTGGAATGAGATTCATCTGGTCATTGGTGATATTGTGGTTGGAATTATACCTCTGGTTATTGTGGTGACCAATTTATCACCCATAGCTAGATTTGGAAACTATTCTTATGACTCCCAAGGTTTGCTTGGAGGCATTCAGCATACTATTGCATCTCTTCCTGGCAGGTTATTATATTCTCTCTACTCAGAAGAGTGTCTACTTTATAAATATAAGATGATTGGTTTGTAAGTTTGTTTAAGAATTTTCTCTACTTCTATATATGCATGTGCAGTACTAATTAATCGTTTAAGATCATTAGATAAGTCAAAGTTATTTTCTACTAACTTGAACAGATTGATTTCGTGACATGTTTCTATTTTGTTAAATATTGTATAACATCACATGTCAAGGGATGATTAATAATGTGGTATCCCATGTGCTGTAAATCAATAACATAACACGCCATTAACACCACATATATTTCATGCTAAATGTTGATATGATTTAACGTGACATGACATACATTTGAATAACAGTAATTTCATGAACTAAATTCAAGTGTCTAATGTGCACCATTAATTTGTGTACTTGTTAGAGATCTAGCTGAATGTGAATCCCATTGTTGATAATGTTATGATACCAAATTTCTACTCGAATGCAGTGTATTCGAAGCTGAAAGGCCAGGATGTAAATTCACTCTGAAGCAGCGCATTGCCACATACTTCATCAAGGTGCCTTACATTTTTGGAGGGGAAAAAACTTTTTATACTGTAATTTTGTTTGTAGTAGCAGTTTATTTCTTTTGACACATTTTCTGTTCAGGGTGCATTGCAAGGAATCATGGCCTTTTTAAGTGCTCTTATTGGTCAAGGATTTTTAAATGTTATAATGATGAATTCCAAAAGGTATACATATGTAAATATGCTTACCCTGATATCTTATATATTAAATCTTTTGAATTCTTGTCACAGAATTTATAGAAATAATCAAATATGATTGCTTTTATTGTTGTATTATTATTATATTTTTGTTTCCGTTTACCTATATAAAGCAGTGATGTATTATTTTTATTTGCATTGGAACAGACACAAGCCCTGTCTCAAGAAAACTGCTGTTCTTTGGGGTATGTATTGCTCTCTCTTAATTTTGTGAATTTGAGTTTTTGATTGGTGTGTTTTATTCAGTTGATGAAGAGATGGAAAAGATAAGTACATATCATAATTCCAAAATGGCAATTGAAAAACTAAATAGAGCTTCATATTAGTGTTGTTTCCACTTTCCAACCTCTTTTATTCATAGAAATATTTATATTTTGTTTAGCTTGCTAGTTGCTAGCAAGATGGTATGATTCAACATAACCTTTGGTTATTATCGATTTGGTAGACCAAGGGGATCATAAGCCAAATAAAACCATAATACTTTGACCCTTTTTTGTTTTGGTAAAGATTTTCCCATTTCTTGCATTTGTGTTCACCACCTTTGAATTAATTATTAACGATTTCATAACAAAAATATAAAAACACTCATAATACAAACTTATATTGAAAAAGAAAAAGAAAATCTTATATTGTGTTTGTGTGTTTTGTGTCTCTATTGCGTATAAAACACTTACAAAACACAACCTATATAATGTTATTTAGTCTGCTTAACTATTGGTTAGTTATTTTGCTCTCTTTTTACCAGGGATCTTTGCAGCTGTGTCATCTAACACTCGTTATCAAATCATTAATGGATTGGAACTCCTTTTTGAAGCATCTGTTATTGGAAAAAACCCAAACATTGCAAAGTTCTTCTCTTTCATTGTGAGATTTATTAACAACATCATTGGTGGTATGCAGTTTGTAGAATGGGCCAAATGGAGTGGTGTACATTGAGTGACCCCTTAACCATAATTATCTATACTTAACATTTGCACCTTTTTTTGCCTTTCATCTAAGGTTGGCTAAAAATTAAAAAGGATTAGCTAATTTGTGTCCTTAGTAATAGAAAATTTTATGCTTTACTTCAATAAATGCACAACAAATATATTGAGAATTTAAATTTTGCATAATTTTCTATAAAGATTTTTTTAATTTGTAAGGGCACATGTTAGCTAAACCCTTTTTTTGTTCACGTGCTTCATAGTTCACAAAATTGGGCATGGTCTAGGGTTATCAAATTCATATGTCTAGGTTATCAATCTAAGTATGGAAAATGTAAGATTGGTTTACAATCATTTAGGCCACTAAGTCCTTTTGTTTCTTTTTATTTTGTTAAGAATTCCATTTTGTTAGCTCAGTGCTCAGTTACATACTTTTAGGAGAAAACTAGTTGATGGTTAATAACAATATAACATTAATGCAGCATATATATAGTTTCATATGACCATTATTGTTCATATATATAGTGGAATCGTGTGCAGTATATATTGCGATTTTAGTGGACTGAAAGAATTTTGATCATAGAAGTTGCTTTCTTGTTCAATTCAATAATTGAACACACACAGACAATCAAACACTGGTGTTTTCTAGTCCAAGTTTTAAAATTGCCCCCCCCCTCCCCCCCTTTCTTTTTTATCCAAACTATTTTTTTGGAGTTAAACCCTAAAATGGTCCCTTAGATTACCGTCATATACTAAAATCGTTTTTGAGATTCTAATTGCACCAATTACGTCCCTAAGATTGAAAAAAATGCACCATATTAGTCCCTGACCTATTTTCCATTAACGACGTGATGACATAGCATGATGACGTGGACTGTAAGTGACACGTGTCACTTCATGATTTGGCCACGTGTAATGGTATGATGATGTGGTGACCAGTGACATGTGTCGTGCTGACGTGGATGGTTGTGCCACGTGTCACAATGTTATTTGGCCACGTGTTTGTTTGTGCCACGTGTCACAATAGTATTCGTCCACGTGTTATTCATTATGTCATCATTGTATATGCACCAAATTAGTCCATCACTTTGCATTAAGTAACTCATTTTAGTCCTTGAAATTGAATGTCGTGCATCAAACTAGTCCTTTTACCAATTTTTTTCTCATTTTTTTAATTTAAAATTTTAATATCTTGGATACACTAATTTCAATTCTATTTTTTCATATATCGTTTAAATACAAGTGCTTTCATAAAAATGTTTAAGATTTAGTTTTAATTATATAATTTTTTTAATAATTTAATATCGGTAAATTTTGTAATATATAAGTATGATATTATAAAAAAATAAGTATATGATTGATTAGACACATTTTTTCATAAAAAACATGTGTTTTTAACAAGAAATTAATAATTAAAATAAACATTTTTTTCTTATGAAATACATATTTTCGTTATGTGTAAATGAGTTAGATTGAAGGCACTTCAAGCACCCTCACTACCATCTTTGAACTCTGCAGTCTAGACGAAAGAGGTCGGAGATGGTAATGAGAGAAGCTTGAAATGCCTTCACGTCAACTCTAAGTCGGCAATTAGGATATTTGCAAGAGAAAAAATATTTTATAAAAATACTTTTATTTGAAGAACATGTGAAAAAAAAGAATTGAAATTAATGTATTAAAAAATATTGAGAATTTTGAATTTAAAGAAAAAAATGAGAAAAAACTGGTTAAGGGATTAGTTTGATGCACAACATTCAATTTCAGGGACTAAAATTAGTTATTTAATGCAAAGTGAAGGACTAATTTGGTGCATATACAACGATGACATAATGGATGACACGTTAACGAATACTGCTGCGACACGTGACACAAATGGACACATGGCCAAATAACAGTGACACGTGGCTAAATAATGAAGTGACACGTGTCACTTACAGTCCACGTCATCATGCCATGTCATCATGTCGTTAATGGAAAATGAGTCAGGGATTAATATGTTGCACTTTTTTAAATTTCAGAGACGTAATTAAAATTTTAGGGACGATTTTAGTGCACGACGCCATCAGAACCATCTTAGCGTTAACTCCCTTTTTTGGGTATTTTATTGCCCTTTATGTTGCTTAATTTATTTTATTTATATATACTATTGGCACTTAATTAAGGACTAATTAAAGTCAAGACATGGCTTTACATCATAAGGTAACAACATAATAAATAAAGACATAGCGGGAGGGGCCAGCATAGCTGTGAACAAAAATTTTATTAAGCTTGACAGCTCTGAAATTCTATTAATAACCTGTCGAATGTTGTTACGCGCACTAATGGAACGGTACGAGCGAGCTATGCTAATTGGAACAAATTCTTATAGAGAGCGAGGAGGATTAGTAAAATAATAAAATAAGACATTTATCAAATTTATACTTTTTATCGAATGAAATTTTATTATCTTGATTTAAAGATGAACACATTTTTACTTTTTTATTTTATTAATTTTTTATTTCCGAAGAATTTAATCTATGCTAAGTGTTAAACGTTTTGATTTTTTTTATTAGTATTTTAAAAATTTCATGCTGCTACATAGGAACAAAATCTTTGTTTGAAAAGCTATTCACATTAGTCTTTCAATCAGAAGAAGTTTTCATTTACATTTCACACATATCGAAGTTTGGATAGTTGAATATTCTAAGTTGTTGTATGAGTTTTCTTTTTTTTTTAAAAGAAAGAGGTATACCAAAACTAATAGATTATTTATTAAAGAAAATCTACTATTCCAATTATCTCAATTTTATTATTATCACAGAAATTTAACTAATAAAATGATAAATTAATGAACACATTTAAAAAATAAATATAATCAATTTATTCTATTACTTAAATTTTATCCCTTTAACTTCAAATTATTCTTAAATATTTTTCTTTAATTAAAAAGTGTTATTCTCTTTGTTAAATAAACAAATGTCAACTCTTTAATTATAATATTTTTATTGAGTTTAATTTTGATGTATTGATAGTGTAATCATTTTATTGGATGACTATTTACATGGTTTAATATGAAAAATAGTTATTTTTACTGATATAATATTATGTAATAGGATACACTTGTAAAACTATTTTATACTATTAATATGTCAAAATTAAATTTATAAATAATAATTTATAATTAAAATTTATGATGTTTTATTTTATTTTTGTTTTTTATTTTTAATAACAAATTAATTTTTAAAAAATATTGTATTTTTTACTTTTTGAAACACATTAACATACGCCTGTACTTATATTAACTAAATTGAGGCTTTAAATAGTAATTAATGAATTAATCATAGATTAGTAGTTACCAATTGGAGGTCCAAGCCCGGTGAAAATTAACAGTAATATATGAGAAGGGAAAAACAATGGAGAAAAAGAACTAGAATGACGCAGTGGAACTGAAAATGGTAAATGGCAAAAAAATAAAGGCAAAATTTCCAGCAATGTGAAGACGGCTTTTAAATTTTTTTAATTATTATTTTTCTTGTGTCTTGAATTTTCTTCAGTCCACCTTCTCTCTCCCTCCTTCGTCTACTCCCTCCAAGTTTCTCTTTCTAGATCAAAAAACGTTTCGCTCCGTTCCGTTTCGTATCAGAGTTTACTCTCTTTCTCTCTCCTCTGCGCCTTTCTGCAATTCGATTGTGCTTTTTCTTTCTTTCTTGTGGAATTGAGGGATTCGGAGCTGGTCAATTCGACGAAGAAAGAAGCGGAATTATCAGAATCAGAATCTGAATCTGAGGGTGGATCTGAAGGGAAGAAGAGTGGGATCTGCGGTGGAAGATGGCGTTGTCGGGGATGAGAGGGCTTTCGGTTTTTATCAGCGACATCCGCAACTGCCAGAACAAGGAGCAGGAGCGCCTCCGCGTCGATAAGGAGCTCGGCAACATCCGAACCCGCTTCAAGAACGAGAAGGTTAGTTAGTTAGTTAGTTAGTTAGTTGGGCAGTTAGTTAGTTAGGGTTTCCCGTTTTCCAATCAAACCTAGTTTAGTTGCTGCCTTTGCTTCAATTGCCACTTTGCATTGCGAAGGCGAAATTCCGATTTTATTTATTTTCTTGTTTATTGTTGTCGCTATTGTTAATTTTAGCTGAGGATTCTTCTTTTCGTGGAGAGTTTGAGTATCTTGTGTTTCTTCTGTGGTTTTGATTCTAGTATTGGTTCTGAGGCAATGGCTACCTGGAAGTAGAAATGATGAGATTAATTGCTTGGTTGTAGCAGTGGTCAGTTATTCAGGGGTTTGTGCTTGAATGTGTCATGACTCATGAGTCATCAAGCTCAGAATTGATACATGTAGATATTAAGCGTGCTTTGGATTTTTCCAATATTCAAATGAATGTGATTTGGATGGAATAGGTCTGATGGTTTAGTGGGATTGAAAGAATTAAGGTTCTCAGTGTAGCTTGTCTTGTGGCTGACTGGTGAGTCTTTGAATAGAGCAGAGCAATTAGCCAATAATCTAAGACAAAATCCCAGGAGCCTGCAGAGTGTACAGTTAGAACTGTTCTTAATTGATCTTTCCTTTGGCTGCCTAATTCAGGTTTGGCATAGAAATGGCTGGGACCGTTTATTTTAATAGCTAGTGCATGGATACTAATTTTCCATGGTATTGAGCTAATTAATTTTTGGTGAGTCCATAACTAATATTTTATGTGTTGTTTGTTATCTATAACCATGAAAGCTAGTCTTGGTCTACCATGTATGTTTTCATTTTATTAATATGGGAGACTTTTATTTAAGCCAAATGGTAAATTGGATATCCTGCTTCTTTGAAATACTATATGCCACTTTCACTCTAATAGAAAGTCAATGCTTTTTAATGTTATCAATGGTGGATGGTGCGCATGGCACCGATGGCAGTAAGCTGCTTGTCAAGATTCCTTCATGGAATTATGGCAAATGGCATTGCTGCAAATAGAGGACATGTTGAAAAATGATCAAATATACTAAAATACCTGCCGAAGATAAGTAAAAAATTCCATGCCTGAGCTTGAACTTGCAAAATGTATAACAGCCTATCGGGCAAGCATGAAAGCATGGCTTTAATTATTGTCATGATGTCCAAAGGTTATTACATGGATTATAGTTGGTTGTCCAAGGGTTTGATGATTGCTTGTAAGTTATGGTGGATTTAGTTACATCTTTGTGATGGTTTGGGAGACAATGGCGAGTATAAACATGATAAAGAAGAAAGGGTTATTAGTAATAAAGCATTGCACAACACTTTAGACATCAAGTTACCTGAGTAGCATTGGAGAAAAGACAAACATAGAGAACTGGAGAGAGGTGAGTATTTCATGACTTTGAGGTGTGAGGCATGGATTTGGATTTTTTTTTTCCAAAAAACAAATTTTAGAGGGGCTCCCAAATGGGTTATATGCGTTATTCTCTACAATACTTGCATAATACAAATATAATATCTCTAATGCCTCTCCTGCATGAACTGACAAAAAGTATTCAGCCACTCAGCCTTTCCAACTCTAATACAAATGCAAAAAAAGGGGGTCGGGGTGCAAAATATAAATTGTTTTTGACATTTAAAAGGTCTTTTTTTTTTCAGGTAATGTTACTTATCACCTTATTTTTCTTGGCTTTTTTATTATAAAAGAAAACCTTCTTTGATAGTGTTAATATTACTATTGGCCCTTGTTGCTTCTCTAATCCACCCTATTTAAGGTCAATAGTAACACATCTGTTTAATTTTTAATCTTTTGGTTCTTTCTTTAGGCTTTGACTCCATATGAGAAAAAGAAATATGTTTGGAAAATGCTTTACATATACATGCTTGGCTATGATGTGGATTTTGGTCACATGGAAGCTGTTTCTCTCATATCTGCTCCAAAGTATCCCGAGAAGCAGGTATTTTATTCCTACCTTTATATGGCACTTTGCATTTCATAATGAGTAATCATATATTCGTTCTTTTTTTTCCCATTCTTTTGAAGCATCATTTCAGTTCATCATACATGTAGCTAGCAGAAAAAATATGTGGACAGTAATGAATGAATTCTAATGTTGTCACAACTAACTGCAGGTTGGGTACATTGTAACATCAAGTTTGCTGAATGAAAATCATGACTTTCTCAGGTTGGCAATAAATACCGTTCGCAATGATATTATTGGCCGCAATGAAACCTTCCAGTGCCTAGCATTGACTATGGTATGGTAATGGAAAAAACAGACAGCATTTCCTAGGATTTCTTTTTATGTACTCTTAGAATCAGGGTTTTGAAAACCAAATAGGTTATTGAATTGGTGAGGCCAAAAGTTTAAAGGTTCAACCTAGGTTAAACTTAATATAATAAAATAATATATATTTTTGGTATGGAAATGCTTTTTTTCAAAAAAAAAATTGGGCTTTTTTTTAAAAAACTAATTAACTGTTAAAAAAACCGGACTGGTTTGCTGGTTTTTTTATTGCATTGCTCGCAACTCAGTTTTTTGCCTTGAACTGGACCACCGGTTCCCTATTGAATCGGCCAGTTCTATCTAGTTCTCAGAACCATGCTTAGAATATTTGCTTCGTTGCTTATTTCCAAATTTATCACATTTCCTTGTTCTAAATGCTGTTGGAGTATTCATTTTAGTTTTTTATTTTTTATATATAAATAAATCACATTCTTTGGAGTCTTTTCTATGTAACCATACTTAATAGTTATAGTATGTTATTTACTTTACATTTATAACATTTTTTCCCCATCTTGAGTCATTGCTACTATGCTACTTCCTGTCTTGTAGGTTGGAAATATTGGTGGGAGAGAGTTCGCTGAGTCCTTAGCACCTGACGTGCAGAAGTTGTTGGTAAGGCATTATGCATTATTGCATTGTTATCAAATACATGGCATGATGGGTAAAGATTGATTTGTACTGCAATTTGTGGTCTAGATATCTAGTAGCTGCAGACCGCTTGTGAGAAAGAAAGCTGCATTGTGTTTGTTACGCTTATACAGGAAAAATCCTGATGTTGTCAATGTTGATGGATGGTAAATCTGAATATTCACTTTGCTTATCACTTCCTTTTGTAGCTTCTATCCAAGCGTATCTTATTAGTCCCTATTGTCTTTTCTTTAAGGGCGGATCGGATGGCACAACTGTTGGATGAACGAGATCTTGGCGTTTTGACATCGTCTATGAGTCTTCTTGTTGCGTTAGTATCAAACAACCACGAGGCATATTGGAGTTGTCTTCCCAAGTGCGTCAAAATTTTAGAGCGCCTTGCTAGGAACCAGGATATCCCACAAGAATACACTTATTATGGTATTCCATCTCCCTGGCTTCAGGTCTGTAAATTTCTTTCATCTATAATATTTGTGTCTTGGCTTTCGTTTTTGGAAGATTTTTGTGCTTTATTATTGTTATTTGGGATTAGGGCTAAAATTGTGTGCTATTCTTACAATTTGTCTTTATTGGCTATATTAAACTAAATGTTTATATCTTATTCAGAAAGTTTTCCTTCATTGTTGCCAAATGTTGCTTAATGTCAGGTAAAAACAATGAGGGCTCTTCAATACTTTCCAACAGTTGAAGATCCAAATACCAGAAGATCATTGTTTGAGGTTTGTCATATTTTGATAATTTATACAAACCTGTTATTTAGTTAATGAAGTTTAGTGAGCCTTGAATTCATATTTCAGGTGTTACAAAGGATACTAATGGGCACTGATGTTGTAAAAAATGTGAACAAAAATAATGCATCCCATGCTGTTCTTTTTGAAGCCCTTGCTCTGGTATGTTAATTGCATGTCACTATATATTGGAGATTTGTACAATGAATTTGGTGGCTAAACTTCAATTACTGGGGAATTTTCTCAGTGTTTTTTATATTCAAATTGCTTTGCTCAGGTGATGCACCTTGATGCTGAAAAGGAGATGATGACTCAATGTGTGTCTCTTCTTGGAAAATTTATTTCTGTCCGTGAACCAAACATTCGATATCTTGGCTTGGTAAGTTAGGGGACACTTGATTCATCCGCATTTTTATATATTTTGTTTTTAGTGTGGTGGTTGCTGCGATGATGTAGTGTCTCCTTTCATGATATATATATGCTACTGTGGTGCAGGAGAATATGACCAGAATGTTGATGGTTACAGATGTGCAAGATATCATAAAAAAACATCAAGCTCAGATTATTACTTCTCTGAAGGATCCTGACATCAGGTTACATTTTATATCCTATGTGTTGAAATAATTAATCTTGTATCTCATTACTGGAACAATTTAGGTGCTGAATCCAGCCTGCACATTTCTGTTCTTGGGTGTCGCTATTAAGTTAGGTTATAAATTGTTTTTCCTGTCTTGCTAAATACAATTTAGTTGGGAAAGGCAATACTAACTAAACTTGCTTCTCTCTGAAAATTTAGAAGTGCCTTAAAATTCGAATTCGATTAGTTCTGCTGCCCTCAATGTCTAGTTTTGTTAACTCTAGTGTTTCTAACTACATTGATTTGCACACAGTATTCGGAGGCGTGCTCTCGATTTGCTATATGGCATGTGTGATATTTCAAATGCAAAGGATATAGTTGAAGAACTACTACAGGTATGGAGAGCTAGGTCCAGACTAATTCCTGCAATTTGGAAATATCATCATAGCCTTCCCCCTTCCCAACTCAGAGAAGGAGAAAAAAGAAAGGGTGGTGGGAGGACAGGAGGCAACTTTTCTATATGAAGCATAAAATGATCAATCTATTTTATATCTTTGCAGTATCTAAAAACAGCAGAGTTTGCAATGCGCGAGGAATTGTCACTTAAAGCAGCTATTCTTGCTGAGAAGTTTGCCCCAGATCTTTCATGGTATTTTTTTCAAGCCTGCTACAAGAGTGTGTTGCCAAAAAACTTGTATAATATGTACTCATGTCCTGCATCCCCTGTTACAGGTACGTAGATGTGATCCTTCAGTTAATTGACAAGGCCGGTGATTTTGTTAGTGACGACATTTGGTTCCGTGTCGTACAGTTTGTTACAAACAATGAAGACCTACAGGTGAGTTTGAATCTTCTATTAATATCGACTCTATATCTGCTTGTTAGTCAGCACATCATTCACAGGGAATGTTATGTCTTTGATCAGCCATATGCTGCAGCAAAAGCTCGAGAGTATCTTGACAAACCTGCCATACATGAAACAATGGTTAAGGTTTGTGTTCTTTACTACCATGATGATGTTTATTTGTTAATATATCATTCACTGATTGTGGTTTCTAATCTGTAGATTACAAACCTGACATCTGTCCATTTTAGAGGAAACAGTTGCATCTTTGTGAAATTAGTCCAATTTTGGTTGAATTTCATTCTGTTATGTAGTATGCATAATATCAATATGCATTTTTTTCTTCTGTCAACTCCTATATGTATACAAACATATGCAGGCATGTACATAAACAACTCTTAATTGCTTGAATCACTGTGAAATGACAAAAGTGTCTGATTTTATTCAGTTTCTTAATATCTGTTTTACATCTGGATACACTTCAACAGGTCAGCGCATATATACTTGGAGAGTTTGGGCACCTTATAGCTAGACGGCCTGGGTGCAGCCCAAAGGAATTGTTTAACCTTATACATGAGAAGCTTCCTACTGTATCGTAAGGGGAATCACAACTTACCTCTTAACTTATTACCTCTTATTAGCCTGGGTATCTTATGAGATGTACTTTATTTTCAGGACTTATACTGTTTCTATCCTTCTATCAACATATGCTAAAATTTTGATGCACAGTCACCCACCAGACCCTGAACTACAGAATCAGATTTGGTCAATATTTAAGAAGTGAGAGTTACCTCTGCATTGTATTATTTTTTTTAATTGTCACTGTTCTATGGTTTTTCGTGATGCTATAGACTCGTCTAACCCATTTTCCTTCTTTTTAGATATGAAAGTTCAATTGAGGTCGAAATACAGCAACGAGCTGTGGAATATTATGCGTTGAGTAGAAAAGGTGAAGCCTTAATGGACATTTTGGCTGAAATGCCTAAATTCCCTGAACGACAGGTAGTTTTGCAATCTTGATTGAGAGAAATCTTGTTTGATTAGTGTAATACTTGCCTGATTAATACTCTTCGTAAAATTCAGTCTGCATTAATTAAAAAAGCGGAAGATACTGAGGTTGATACGGCAGAGCAAAGTGCCATAAAGTTGAGAGCCCAGCAGCAGGCTCAAACATCAAATGCTTTGGTTGTACAAGACCAACGTCCAGCTAATGGAGCTCCACCTCTGTCTGTTGGCCAACTTAATCTTGTAAAGATGCCCAGCATGAGCAGTAATGTGGTTAGTTTATTATCTCTTTCCACCAACATCCCTTTTTTGTGTATTTTCTAAAATACCACCATGACTTAATTAAATGGTTTATAGCATCATCCTTCTTATCCATAAAATGGTTTGTCGAATGACTTCTTAGTTTGACACTGAGGTCCTTTCTAAACAGGATGATTATCCAGCAGATCCAAGATTATCACAGGAAAATGGGGCTTTGGCTACAGTAAATTCTCAACCTCCCCCTGCAGATATTCTTAGTGATCTCTTGGGTCCGTTGGCCATCGAAGGCCCCCCAAGTAGCAGTGTACATCCTCAACCAAGCCCAACTTCAGAATTGGAAGGAACTGCGGTTGAATCCACAGCAATAGTACCTGCAGGGGTGCAGGCCAATTCAGTGCAGGTAACTTGCATTGTGATTTGAATACCAGAATAACTAATGAAGTCTTTTGCTTTACCCAATGTGTTATTGAAAAATTAATAATCCTTTGTACTTTTTTTATTTATCTTGTATTTTCTTTCACATATAGTGAGGATCATGATGAAGTACATCGTTAGACCAAAACTATTTTTTTATTAACACCAAGTTCACAAATGATAGACCTTATATCATGTCAGTTTTTAACTATATCATTGTCCATTTTCCAACATTAGTGAGATATTACTGCAAGACAGTATATGTGCCATGTAAAGTAATTTCGGAATTTCCACCTTTTTTGTCTGCAGCCAATTGGAAATATTTCTGAAAGATTTCAAGCTTTGTGCGTGAAGGATAGTGGTGTTCTATACGAGGATCCTTATATTCAGGTTCATATTTATTTTTTTGGCAATTTTGTTCTTTTCCTTTTTTTCTACGAAAAAAGAAAGACTATGTATACTTCCAGTTTACTTACGAATACCTGTATAGTACAAGCTCATATTCTTAGTGCCTTTAAATATGTATTTTCACAGATTGGTGTTAAGGCAGAATGGAGAGCTCATCATGGGCATATGGTTCTTTTCTTGGGAAACAAGAATACTGCTCCCCTTGTCTCTGTTCAAGCTATAATGTTACCTCCCACCCATTTGAAGATGGAGCTCTCACTAGTACCGGAAACTATACCTCCCCGGGCACAGGTGAGAAACTGTTATGTTATTGTTATCCTTTTGCTTTATTTCCCTTTTTTTAAAGTTAAATATAATTTTGTTTAATTTCTTACTCTGATGGTTGTATAGGTTCAATGCCCACTTGAAGTTATTAATCTCCGTCCAAGCAGAGATGTTTCTGTTCTCGACTTCTCCTACAAGTTTGGAAACGATATGGTACTCAACTCTAAACTTGTGTTCTATATTCCTGATTTTACAATCCATGATTTTCCGTTTCTGGAATTGATCTTGTTTGTAGGGTAAATAGAGTATTTAATGCTATTTCTAACATGCAACATTCATAAACCTTTATTATTCATTTATATGTCATTTTATAGGTCAACGTCAAACTTCGCCTTCCAGCTGTTCTGAATAAGTTTCTTCAGCCAATATCTATATCTGCTGAAGAGTTTTTCCCTCAATGGAGATCACTTCCTGGACCACCTTTGAAGCTTCAAGAAGTGGTATGTTATGCTGGGCTATAATTATATATGTGAAGTTTATATTTGCCAACTTGATTGTATTTTGGGGATGTGCAATTCCCAGTTGGATATCATTGGTATAGCTGCTTTATTCTTCTGGTCCATATGTTTACTTTTCATGTTGGTTTTGCAGGTCAGAGGTGTTAGACCACTTCCACTGATCGAGATGGCAAATTTATTCAATAGTTTCCATGTGACAGTTTGCCCAGGGCTTGTATGATTGTGAAGTCCCTCTTGTTACTCCTTTTTCCATTTTTTGTTTCCCAGAAATACTTTAACGTTACTAATTTATTTATAATTGTTTCTCCTATCTGTCTGCTTTAGGATCCAAATCCAAACAATCTTGTTGCGAGCACTACATTCTACTCAGAAAGTACAAGGGCAATGCTCTGTCTAGTAAGATGTTGAACCTTATATCTTGCATGCGAACTGTGAAGTCCCTGACAGTATATTCATGAATTTTAAATAACCTAAAATAAGGAGGGAAATGGTGGAAGCATTTTTCACCCACTTGAAGCTTACATGTTTCATTTATCAATCGTCTTATATTGGTTTTTAATAGATAATACCCATGCGGAGGGTATAAGGGACTTATATTTTGCCCCTTTCCCCCGTGAGCATATGGGCTTCTATTTTATTAAACGATGCTCAATTTTTGATTGGTTGTGCTATTTGAACACCAGTCATCAGTGATTAAATTTCAAGTAAACCAGTTTTAGTTGAAACTCTAGGAAGATAGTTGTTTTAACATTGCACGTAAATGACATGCAGATAAGAATCGAAACAGATCCTGCAGATAGAACCCAGCTGCGAATGACAGTTGCTTCCGGGGACCCTACAGTAACATTTGAGTATGTGATTCAGTTTCTTACTCACCGATGCTGTCAATAAACTCGATAGCTTTTACTTATCATTTCCATATTGGCTTGCAGGTTGAAGGAATTCATCAAGGAACAATTAATCATCATACCCACTGCAACACGAGTACTGACACAACCACCTCCTCCAACTCCTCCAGTGGTTCAACCCACCAGTGCTCCTGCCGCTCCAACAGATCCTGGGGCATTGCTGGCTGCTCTTCTATGACAACATAAATGCGATTCATTCATGAGATGTTCAGTACACAGTTGTAAACTAATTCTATACACAGCCTAACCCACCCACTCAGCGTCTCCTCAAGCCAGTGTGGGTTGGATAAACAATCATGATGCAAGGGCTGGCGGAATTGAGATTGAGCTTGTTTAACAGCGGAGTGTTGGAGCAGGGATTTCTATGTTGTTGGGCATTTTTGAGATTCTTTCTGCACAGAAGTGATTGTCCTTTTAAGTGAGATTTTATATATCATTTGGGCGAGGGTGTTTTTGTTTATTTTTCTCATTATATTTTTTCCCTTCCCAGTTTCCCTGGATTGTTGTGGTTTCACCTGATAGCTTGTAAGATATTGCCTCGGATTAGAACCACTTGTAACAGTTTGAATTTGTTATTCCAAAATCATAGTTGCAATAATAGCATGATGTGATTTAAGTAGCTTACTGTTGCTGAAGTGGGCGTGTATACTGTTTGAATCTTTTATCACGCGAGAAATTTGGTAAAATAAAAAAGTAATTATAATTACGTTTATATGAATATAGTAAGATATACATATAATATAAATTATAATTTTAATGGTGATTAAATTTTCATCTTATCAATTTTCACTATAAAAGATTTTTTTTTTGAAACCTTTTTGTATAGTTTCCCCAAAGCTTATAAAGAGCTCGTATATTTAAAAATGCTACAGTGCTGACAAAAATTGAATTGTGACAGATGTGATAGTAAGGTTGTTAAGTTCTGATGTGGTAATTAGTGTGACGTTAGTTGTAGGTAATGATGATTAAGCATTTGGGCTGGGTTTTTAATTGAAAAACATCGGGGTTGTTCGGAAGCGCGGGTTTGAGTTCTTTGAATGGGTATTTGGGCCGTGTGTTCCTTCATAAGTTCATATAAGAAGTAGCGTCCATGTTGTAACCAAGTTGGGTTGGTCTAATAGTTAGTTCACTAGTCCGCTTAAGCAAGTGTCGGGAGTTCGAATCCCGTCTTGTGCATGCAGTAACCCATTGGCCAGCGGCAAACCCTTAAATGGAGCTCAGTACTAAGGTTCAACTCAACGTATTACCCTTGGCCAAAAAAGAACCCATACGAATACCTATAAGCCAACACAAACTCCACAAAATGAGTTTTTCATAAATTACCTCAACCAGCCCAAGCCAACTGTCCAGTGTCGGCCCGGGGCACTGTAGTGATGGAAACCCCCTAGAGGCCTTTTTGAATCCAAAACCCCCTGACTCGGAAAATCCAATCTTCTCTGGCTCAGAATTGGATGTCATTATAGCTGAAGAAACAGCAGCGGTGCTAGAATGGGAGAAGAAAGAAGCTCCTGAAGGGGAAGCCATGAATATGGCTTAATGGGCCTTGATGCCTTAGATCCCTCCTTTTCCCGTTTAGTCGGGCATTAGGCCTTTTATCCTTAGTCCACCCAAATATGATCATTTTCTGTTGGAATGCCAGAGGGGCTGCTAGCCCAAAATTTTTTGGAGCTCTGAAGAATTATGTATATCAGTACAAGCCCGATATGGTTGCTATCTTAGAAACTAGATGTGAAGGAGTGGTGGCAGATAAATCAATTAAGCAAGCCGGGTTCAATGTCAAGATGGTGGTCGATACTCAAGGGTTTTCCGGGGGCATTTGATTGTTATGGAAAAACCCCAATCTTCAGGTCCAAGAGATAAGCAGGCATAATCAAGCACTACATGTCCTAGTTCTGGAGGACGGGAAGAGGTGGGAGCTCACTATAGTATATGCGAATCCCCAAATCAATCTCTGTAGGGAGGTGCAGAGTTATATAAAAGATTTAACCTCCACAATCCAAAGCCCATGGCTAATCTGTGGTGATTTCAATAACATAAGTGATCCCAGTGAAAAAAGGGGGGAGCCTCGGCTAATATGAACCAAATTTGTCGCTTCAAAGAATGGGTGGATGCTTGTAACCTTGTTGACTTAGGTTATCATGTAACTCGATTCACTTGGAAATGACCGATTTGACAAAAAGGATATAGAATCTTCAAGCGCCTGGACAGAGCTTACTGCAATGTGGAATGGAATCTCACCTACCATAATACTACAGTGGAAATCCTTCCTAGGATGAAGTCGGGCCACCATCCGATTTTAATCAGAACTTCTGCTACATCGCATACCCCCAAGGTTCAACCTTTTCGCTTTGAATTCATGTGGATGCAGCATGAGGATTTTAACTCCTTCTTGAGAGAGAATTGGCTATCGGATCTTCCCCTTAACCATTATATCCAATCCTTTGTTAGTAAAATAAAAAAATAGAATCACCAGGTGTTTGGACATATCTTCCAGCAAAAGAGCAAATTCTTGCCAGACTCAAGGGCATTCAAAATCCTCTCAGATATGGTAAAAGTGACTACCTTGATAATCTGGAAGCGAAGTTGAGTGAAGAACTGGAAACTATCCTGGAGAAAGAGCATGCTTTTTGGTTGCAAAAATCCAGGAAAAAACTGGATAGTGGAAGGGGATCGCAACACTCGTTACTTCCATATGTGAACTATGATAAGAAGGCGCAGAAATAGAATCCTCAAGCTCAGGGGTTCTAATGGGGAGTGGATAGAAGATTATGATAACTTGAGGTCTCATGTTTGTCAGTATTTTCGCAATCTTTTCACTGAATCGATGATGTATAGAAGTGGTACCATCAATACAGATCATTTCTTTTCAGAATTGGAAGATAGAGACATCAGTAATTTGAGGGCCTTTGTAACTGAAGAAGAAATTGAAACGGCTCTCTTCTCAATGGGCTCTCTCAAAGCCCCTGAGGATGATGGCCTTCCAGCTGGTTTTTACAAGGAGAATTGGTTCATAGTAGGGAGAAGCCTCAAGGAGTTTGTTCGGAAGTGTTAGCATAGCCCGGAGTAGATTCAAGATATAAACAACACTCTGCTGGCCCTTATTCCAAAAATTGAACACCCTGAATTTGTATCCCAGTGCAGACCCATAGCCTTGTGCAATGTCTCTTACAAGGTCATAACAAAAATCATAGCAAACAGAATAAAGCCCCTACTTGATGGTCGGATATCCCCTGCCCAGACTAGCTTCATACCAGGGAGAAGGATTCAACATAATATAATAGTGGCGCAAGAAATTGTTCACTCTATAAGAAAAATCAAAGCCAGAAACGGGTACATGGCTATCAAAATTGATCTCGAAAAGGCCTACGATAAATTAAGTTGGTCCTTTATTGAAAAATCTCTCCAAGACTTTTCGTTGCCGCCTGAATCACTGACATCATTATGAGGTGTGTAAACACCTCTAGTTTTCAAATTTTGTGGAATGGTGAGCTCACAGAAAAGTTCCTCCCTTCTTGTGGTATTCGCCAAGGGAACCCTTTATCCCCTTATATTTTTGTTATCTATCTGGATTGGCTGTCTCATATGATTGAGGATATGGTCATGAATGGATATTGAAAACCGTTCAAAGTTGGGAGGAAAGGCCCAACAGTATCGCATCTCATGTTCGCTGATGACATAATGCTGTTTGTGGAAGCCTCTAATCAGCAGATGAAAAACATAATAAAATGCTTGAATACATTTAGTGAGGTCTCTGGATAGATTATAAATACTCAAAAGACTCAACTCTACTTCTTGAAGAAAGTGGGAGAAAGCATTAGAAAGGAAATCACTTCTTACTTGGAGTTTAGAGAAACCAGAGAAATTGGTAAATATCTTGGGGCTTATATCATAGATGGTCGTGGCAGGAGGAGAGGTTATAACCACATTTTAGAGAAAGTCAAAAGCAAACTCCAGGGCTGAAAACAGAAATGTCTGTCTATGGCTGGTAGGGTGGTGTTGGCACAGTCAACAATCAGTCCAGTGGCTTACTTCTCGATGCAGCACAACAGAATCCCCATATCTATCTGCAATGAAATAGAAAAGGCTCAACGAGATTTTATCTGGGGATCAGATGACTCTAATAAGAAGGCTCATCTTATAGGCAGGCAGACATTGTGCTTCCCAAAATCTATGGGTGGACTTGGAATGAAAAATTTAAATATCATGAATAGGGCTTTCTTAGATAAGATCTACTGGGAGCTAATCGAAAAGCTGAATGATCTTTGGGCATCCATAATCTGGGCCAAATATAACCCCAACAAAAACCCGCATCTAATTTCACGAGCGGCGAACTGCTCTAGTCTTTGGAAGAACCTTGCTCCAATGTGGTCGTTCATCAGAGAGAACACTATACACATAATTGGCAATTGTTTAAATACGCTATTTTGGAGGGATGTTTGGCTTGACATGGATCGGCCTCTCATGGAGCTTGTTCTGCCCAATAAGAATGTTGGAAACACTGAAGCTAAAGCTTGGGAATTTACCAATGATCATGGAGACTGGAACATTGGAAAACTCAAGTGCCTATTGCCTAATGATTGCATATTTCATATAGAATCTGCTCCCCCTCCTAGGAGTTCAGATCCTCCGGACACTCTGGCTTAGAAGGCGATGCCAAATGGAAGATTTTCTGTGAAATCAGCCTATCAACTCATATCCAAGACTTCCTAGTAGCAGGCTTCCCCGGAGCAGGCCTTGGTTTGGGACAAGATTTGGGCTTGGAAGGCCCTCAGCGCATTAAAATGTTTCTTTGGCAAGCAACCCACAATAGAATTATCACCAAGGAGAAGAGACATAAATGGTATGGATCAGACCCAAAGTGCCACCTCTGTTGTCACAGAATGGATGATACTTTACATGTTCTGAGGGATTGCGATGGAGCTCTGCCTATCTGGAAATAATTGATCAAACCAGGGAAACTACAGGCCTTTCTTCAACTCTCCTTGGTAGAGTGGATCAATGTCTGTCTATCCTCAAATTGGGGAATGCATTTGAACACTCAGTGGAGTGATGTCTTCCCAATAACATGTTGGAAGCTTTGGAATTGGCGGAACATGGAGATTTTTTCAACCCCCCTTCAAGAGACCTCCTTCGGGCATCTCATCATTCAAGATTATATGGTTTCTTTCCGTAAAGCCTTTGACAAAGACAATCTAGGAATTCGAAGAAGAGGCAGTAGTGAGGGTCAGTTTAAATGGCAGGCTCCCATGAGGAATTTGATCAAGGTGAATACAGATGGTGTTGTCAAGAGTACCAATGACAAACCGGAATGTGGAGGATTACTTAGAAATAGCGATGGTTGCTGGATCATGGGATTTACCAGAAGTCTTGGCAATTACATAGCGTATCTAGCCGAGCTCTGGAGGCTGTACATTAGCATGGAAATGGCGTGGGCATTGGGGTTCAGGAAAGTGTGTTTTAAATGCGACTCCAAGGCAGTTATCATAGCCATCCAAGGTCATAAAGAGTGGCGAAATTCTAGCTCTGTTTTATACTCCCGCATCCATGAGTATATGAACAGGGATTGGGATATCCGAATTTCCCATATATATAGGGAAGCAAATGATTGTGCGGACTAGCTGGCTAATTTCAGCTTAGATCAGGAGGCCTACACCCAAGTGTGGAACACCCCCTACTGCTCTTGTGAGTATGCTGTCTTATGATGTTTCAGGTGTCCTTCAACCTAACTCTTTAGTTTCTTCTTAGTTTTTTTCTTGAGCCTTAGGTCCCGTTGTATAACAAAAAAAAAAGAAGACATAGAGAATTGTAAATGTGGAAATTGAGCCCTGGAATTAAAAAAAAATAATGGAAAGAAGGTATAATAAGAAGAATTGTAAATGTGTATAAGTGTGTGATGTAATATTCAGAATGAAAATTGTCCAATCTATCCAAATAAAAAAATAAGAATTAGGTCAAATTTGTAAAAATAGAATTATAGTAAATTTAATCTTGAAGTATAAACTGATAGAGCAATATAAACTCAGAAAAAAAAATGTTACTACCGTTGAAAGATAACAATGACTATACAGTTAAAAAAAGTTTAATTTATTAAGAGTAAAGATTGAGACATAATTGTCATGGTATTCTTCATGGAATAGAAAATATGAAGGAAGCATGTAGGGACGAAAATGGATCGAGTTGGGCTGAACTTTAGCTTAGACGAATCTAACTCACGTTGTAAATAGAGGGTCTAAGCTTAAGATAGTTACCTCTCATATGTTTTTTCTTTTAGGGTCGAGCTCGGCTTAATTAAAATCTTTACTCCACGAGCCTATATCAAAAGCCTATTTGGTGAATTATAGCTCAAAATTATAAATTAAAAAAAATTTAAGTTAATATTAAATGCATTTTAAAATTTATAATTCATAATTTGTAAAGTATAATTTATTTATATATCATTAGTCATATATTATAAGTTCATAACCATATTTACAATTTATAATCATAAATATTTTATTTAAACAAAATAAAACTACAACGTAAGTTGTCTATCGTGGTTCCACCGTCAATCTTTCGTGCTCCAACAATAAAGCAACCCTAAAGATATATCTCCTCCTTCTTTAGTATCTTAATCCTTCAATGTTGACAACATTTTTACGACTCTTACAATAATAATAATAACAATAATAATAATAATAATAATAATAATAACAATAATTATTATTATTATTATTATATATTTGATAGTTTCTGGTTTAGATTTAAAAGGTTAAGGATTTAAATTTAGAATTAGGGATTAAAATTTATGAACAAATTAAAAGGTTTAGAGTTAGATTTTAAGGTTTAGTATTTTTTAAAAACACTAAATTAGTAGTCATGATTAAGTTCTTGGGATTTGTTGGTGTTGACTCGCAAGTTTTGGTAAAGGAATGGGTTTGGGTTGTTAATAGAACTTATGAGTTCATGGAATAATATAAAGAAAAGAGTTGGATTTAGTGAAAGTGTTATTTAGCCTCGGAAATAATTTCCTAAGCCAAATAACACCTTCTAAATTCAACTTTTTTTTTTATGTTATTCTAAGGACGACTCGTAAGGTTCATTAACAACCTAAACTCATTCTTTTATCAAAACTTGTGAGTTAACACCAAAAAAGTCCAAAAACTTAATCATAACCACTAATTTTACATAATTAAGAACCAAACAATCGACAAGACCTGCAGCATCTAAACCTAATGCAGTAGCTGTCTTATTCAATGGAACAATTTTTATACAAATTGTTGTCTGTCATTAGCCACGTCTCCTCAGCACATGCTGAAAAAAAAATAAGCATCCGCATCGTAATAATGTCCATAAAAAAATATTATACAACATAATGAAAGCATATTTAAAATTTAAGGTTTTGAGTTTAGGGTCATTCTTTATCTTTATTAGAGTCTAGACAAAGGTGATAGTTCTCCTGAAAACAGTGGTCAATTATTATTATTATTATTATTATTATTATTATTATTATTATTATTATTATTATTAGAGAAATGCTAAAAGACAATTAGATGTTATTGTTTTGGTCTATTAATTAGTTATTAATGTTTAAAAATATGGAATAAAATATGTTGTTGAATTATTAAACTAAAATAATTAAATTAAAAAATTGAATTGATGATTAAATGATTGTCAAAAATAATAATTTCTGATAACCTTTTTACATTATTATTATTGTTATTATTATTATTATGCATGGATCAATACTAGCTAAAAGATCCAATTGCAACAAAAAGATTAATAAAAAACTCTCAAATTAATACACTAGGTCACATAATTACTTTCCTACATTTTAATAAACATTCTGCCCACTCGATTTAGCAGATGTTTTTCCTATCACAACAAAATTAATAGACTCTTGTACTATTGTACAGTGTCTAACTCATTTCAGTAGCTGCTGACAAAAAATCATTCTGATACAGGGAAGCCAATAGATGGAGAAAGTGTAGTGTGGTATTAAGAATAAGTATGTATATCAGTAAGCAATTCACAGTATAGAAGTATGAGTAGGAAGGAATTGAAGAATATGACTAGCAGAAAGAAGAAAGGGTTAAGAAGGTGCAAAAATCCCTAGCCTTAGGACGCAACCAGCAACCAGTAGTAACCTAAGACAGGAATAAAGAGTGTACTGAGAATTTGAGAAGAATTAGAGAAGGGATAGAGTAGGGGAAAAGAGAACAGCTCTAGAAGAAGAAGAATTCATACCACAATTCCCTAATGATCATAATCCTCTAACCACTTGCTATTTGTTTTCTTCCTGGTGCTCTTCCTGCTGCCTAGAATAGGTGGACCAGCTGCCACCTGTCCATGGTTTGTTACAAAACTTCCTTCCAACCGTACCTGACTTTTGTTTATGTACTCCTTGGTTTTATTTATGTACTCCTCATTTGCTATGTTCGTATCATTACCCTCCCCATCAGCAACAACCTTGTCCTCAAGGTTGAATTCTGGAAATAACTTGTGAAAGTGATGAACATCTTCCCATGTTGTCTCTGTTAAATTGCCCTGTCCCCATTGCACCTGACATTGTGGTACTAGTCTATCACCCCTCATAATAGAACGTGTAGAAAGTATCCTGGAAGGCTCTAACACTGGCCCCACATTAGTAATGGTCAATGGGAGAGGGAAGTACTGGGAAGTACCCTCTCCCCGAAATCGTTTGAGAGCTGAAACATGGAAGACATTATGGATACGCGCTTCCGGAGGTAACTCCACTCTATAGGCCACATCATTGAGTTTCTTGCTGATCGGAAAAGGACCAAAATAACACAACCCCAACTTCTGATGTTTACACAGTGCCACAGAGTGCTGGCGATACGGCTGTAACTTCACAAGCACCAAATCGCCCTCCTAAAATTCAATTTGTCTGTGATGTTTATTAGTAACATGTTTCATATACTGCTGGGAGCATTCCAAATTAAACTTCAGCTGATCGAGTAAGTGATCACGGTCTTGAAGCCACTCTTGCAAGGAAGAATTATCAGTACTAGAGAGTTCATAACGAGCTAAAGTAGGAGGGTCCCTACCATAAAGAGCTTTGAAGGGAGTCATCTTGATACTGCTGTGCCACGAGGAGTTATACCAAAACTCGGCCCACGGCAAAAACTCCAACCAGTGCTTAGGATTCTCGAAACAAAAACAACGTAAATACATCTCCAGGGTTCGATTACAAACTTCACTCTGACCGTCAGTTTGGGGATGATAAGCTGAGCTCAATTAGTACCTTGGATACGAAATAGGTGCTGCCAAAATTTGCTGATAAATACCCGATCCCTATCCGATACAATAGATTTTGGGAAACCATGCAACTTAACCACATTGTTGATAAAAGTTTCTGCAACTGTCCTGCTATTAAAATCTTGTTTCAAGGGAAGGAAATGGGCGTACTTAGTCAAACGGTCGACCACCACCATGATAACTGAATAGCCAGATGAAACTGGCAGAGATACAATGAAATCCATTGCAATATCTTCCCATACCTGTGAAGGGATAGGTAATGGCTTGAGCAAACCGGCTGGTGCCTTGTTCTCTACCTTTGCTCGTTGACAAATGCAGCAAGATAAGACATACTACCTGATGTCCTTTTGCATATGAGGCCAATAGAAAATGGAACAAATGCATTCCACAGTCTTAGCAATTCCCGCATGACCACCAATCACACTATCGTGGTATTCATGGAGGATTTGCCTAATTAAAGTGCTTTTGGAAGGTACCACTAATCTGTTCTTCCACAACAAGAGGCCATTTTGACAAGAGTAATTCAAATCCTCAACCGAATTGGAGTTGCACTTTGCCAATAATACTCGGAGATCCTCATCCGCCACCAATTCTGCACGAAGTTGGTCTAGCCACTCTACTCTTGGCGCCGACCAAGCCCCAAAGAAGCTGCGAGAGAGTGCATCCGCTGCAACATTTTCAGTCCCCGCCTTGTAATGGATTTCAAAATCAAACCCGAGCAATTTATGAAGCCATTTATGTTGCTCTGGTGTATGAAGATCTTGTTCTAAGAGCACTTTCAAGCTTTGGTGATCAGTGCGCAAAATAAATCTTTTGCCGAGCAAGTAATGGTGAAACTTAGCTAAGGCCTCAGTGATGGCGTAAAACTCTCTTATGTAAGCAGATTGCTTCTGTAAAGTAGGAGGTAGTTTCTTGGAAAAATAAGCAATGTGATGTTTTTGTTGAATTAAAACAGCCCCAACACCAGTACCTGAAGCGTCTGTCTCCACTTCAAAAGGAATACTAAAATTGGGCAATGCCAAGACTGGTTTGGTGCATATAGCATGCTGCAGCTGTCGAAAGGCTTGAGTAGCTTGCTCCGACCAATTAAACGAGTCTTTCTTAAGTAAATCAGTGAGAGGAGCTGCTAATGAGGCATACCCTTTAATAAATCGTCGATAATAACCAGTAAGGCCTAGAAACCCCCGAAGCTGCTTTACGCTTGCAAGTTGAGGCCATTCCATAATTGCTTGAACCTTAGCCGTTTCCATGTGAACCTCACCGCCCCTGATTGTATGTCCCAAATAATCAACTTCTGGAGAGCCAAAAAGACATTTGGAAAGTTTAGCAAATAGAGACTCTTGCTGCAGCAGTTTTAAGACTCGCTCCAAATGCTCTAAATGTAAGTCGAAACCACTACTATAGACAAGTATATCATTGATGAGCGGATAATTTGTACGCTTTTTGGCATTGTTTTTAGTATGTTTTTAGTATGATCTAGTTAGTTTTTAGTATATTATTATTAGTTTTTAGTTAAAATTTACTTTTCTGGACTTTACTATGAGCTTGTGTGTTTTTCTGTGATTTCAGGTATTTTCTGGCTGAAATTGAGGGACCTGAGCAAAAATCTGATTCAGAGACTAAAAAGGACTGCAGATGCTGTTGGATTCTGACCTCCCTGCACTCGAAGCGAATTTTCTGGAGCTACAGAAGCCCAATTGGCGCACTCTCAACGGCGTTGGAAAGTAGACATCCTGGGCTTTCCAGAAATATATGATAGTCCATACTTTGCCCAAGATTTGATGGCCCAAACCGGCGTTCAAAGTCACCCTCAGAAATCCCAGCGTTAAACGCCGGAACTGGCACCAAAATGGGAGTTAAACGCCCAAACTGGCACTAAAGCTGGCGTTTAACTCCAAGA